>NW_025920103.1:2836782-3056850 GCF_902686445.1 Sciurus carolinensis
TTCATATGTGGCTGGTTAACTGAGGCTCTGGATTTTATTTTATTTTATGGTATATTATGTCATTTTATGTTCTGCTATTTTATTTGGTGTTACCATGGATTGCACCCATAGAGCTACATTCCCTAGACCTTTGTTTATGTTTTATTTTGAGACATTTTCTCTCTAATTTGCTTAAGGGTTTGCAAAGTTGCTGAGGCTAGCCTCAAACTCACCATCCTCCTACCTCAGCCTCCTAAACCTCTGGGAAGTCAGCTACATGCTATTGTGCCTAGAGATTCCCTGGATTTTAAAATATCATTTAATTTTTACCAGTTTCCATCTGATCAGCACATGAACAGCAGTCAGCACAATGAATGGCACAACTTTGAAGCAGAAGAAAAATGTGGCTCCACAGCACAGGGCCATCAGCCAGATTTTGCTTCCAGATCTGAAACTTGAGACCCTGATGCTTGTTTGTGATTCTTGACAATGGGAGGCTTCTCTGGAACCCAATAATCACTTGCTACTTCCAAGGAACTGTGAGGGTTATATTAGATCACCTTCTGTAGTGTGCTTACCTGAAGTGAGGTCCTCATTCCCATCTTTACAACTGAAAAGCAGGGAAACAGGAGGCCCTGGTCTGGTGTAATCACAGAGTCATGCTAGACCCATCTTACAGCTCTAAAGGAGCACTGTTGCCCCAGTCTAGTGTGGTCACAAGACCATACTTGTCCCATTTTAGACCTCTGAAGAAGGGGCACAGGAGCCTCTGGTCCATTGTGGTCATGGAACCATGCTAGTCCCATCTTATATCTCTAAAACAGGGGCACAGGAGTCCCTGGCATGATGTAGTCACTGGACCAGGCTTGTCCCAAATTACATCTCTAAGCAGGGCCACAGGAACCACTGGCACTCTGTAGTCAATGGGCTGCATTCATAGTTACCTTGCACTCTCTGCTCCATAGCTCCTGCACTGGTCCAAATGGAGGTACTGGTGGAAGCGTTGCGGAAGTCCTCTGAAGGACCAGGTGTCCAGTGATTCTTCCCCTAAAGAGGCATTGTATGTGAGCTGTGCAGGCTGACTTGTGTGACAGGGTAGTGTATTTGTTCTTCAAGGTTCTGCTGATTTAAGCAGCTCAGCTCAGCTCTGTATGACCAGGGATCCTGACTGGCTAAGGAAATATTTCTCAGGGAGTCTGTGGACAAAAAGTAAGGACATGGGGGAAGGTGGCCCCATCCTGAAGTGGGTCATCAAAGGAAGGACAGATATTAAGCATCATTGTGAGACCCAGCTGTCGCTTGCCGCTGACCAGCGGGACAAACGACACATACTCTTCAGAAGTTCTTGAAGCAGCTTTCTTCTTTATTCAGATAACACCCTCAATATATAAGCAGTCTCAAGCATATGCAATTGTAACTAGATATGTCCATCCAATCCTATTAAAGGTCAAGCGATCACGAGCTCAAGCATACATGTAAGCTATATCTGTCCACGCGCTAGGCGGCTGAACTAATTACCATACAGCCAATGGTAAACGCTTCCTGTTTTTCTCAAGGCACATTCAGCATGCCATTTGGCTCTCTGCCACTCACCATCTTTGGATGCATGTGGCGTAACCCTGGGTCACAGGTCTCGCCCACCACATTTCCCCCTGTCTGTTTATAAATGAGACCGTGCCTGTCTTAGGTTGTCCATGGCAGAGCAACATCCTTACCCGTCATTGGACAATGAGGCTCTAGCCCTCATTTGCTGTCTTAGGTTGGTATGAGCTCCCCATGAATCTTATGCGTCTTTGACTACCAGTCTAGCATATTTAACCAGACTTGGGGGGATGAGCCAGCATCAATTGCAATGAGAGCTTGGCGAATAATGGCTGTTTCTCTGCACCGATGTATACATGTTTTGTATAAACACTATATGCACAGAAGAGATACAACACACAATAGACCTCCCCTGGGAAAAAACCCAAACCATTCCTTTCCCATTGAACAGCAGACTGGAGAAATGTGGCCAATTGTTGTAAAAATAGAATAGAAGAGTTGGTAAGGGGTACAGGATAGGGCCACATCTTTACTATCCCCCATAGTTCACGTGAGTCTCCTCCATTAACATGGTGAGAAATCGCCAGCACCATCAGTGGGAGAAGCCTCCTCATCTTCTTCCTCTTTTTGGGTCTCTTTGAGGCCTTGACCAATCTCTCTGGCACCCAAATTGGTGATTGTGCGTCCTGCAGGAAAACACAAACAGACCCTCGGGTCCAGATTAACACCAGATCTGGGCCTTTCCATTGTCCTGATAGAATGTCCTTCCAGAGCACTTGAGGTAGATGTTTTTTATTCGGCTCTGAATGACGGTCAGCAGCCGATCGGCCCTCAGAATCGAGATTTAAAAAATTTAAGATGAACAAGGCAACAGATAATTTGTCTTTTGGGGATATGTATGATGCCCCTATTCCCCCTTTTTGTTTATAAAGCATGTTTTTAAGCGTTAAATGGGTACGCTCAACAATACTTTGTCCAGTAGGATTATAGGGAATTCCTGTGACATGTTGAATACCAAAGGTGGAAAGGGATACTTTTAACGCCCTAAGGATTAATTCTGCCACAGATTCAGTAAACAAGAATAAGACCTTGTTAGGGGCATAATTCATGTGAACCCATAGAATAGGACCCTTTTGCCAAAACACTCTTGTGGGTAACTTATTTGTGGCCAAGACAATGAATGATAAAGGCTTAGCTAGGTCAATACGATCAAGATGAACATTTTCCATAGCTGTTTCAACAAGCTGAGAGTTGTTCAAGCCTTAGGGGTAAGCACCCACTTAGAAAGGGGGTCAGAATCACCTTTAAGAATATCAAACAGGGGGCCCAAACATGAGGTGGGTAAATGAAGGTAAGGTCTAATCCAATTAATATCACCCAAAAGTTTTTGAAAATCACTTAAAGTTCTAAGTTTGTCCACCCAAATGGCAATTTTTATGGGTTTAACCATAGTTGCATTTATGATAGATCCCAGGGAGTTTTTGGTGTCTGTCATTTGTACTTTATCAATGGCATTATGTAAGCCCCATCTTTCCAGTGACTTTAGTAAGGAATTATTACATTGCTCTAAGACAGGTTTTTCCTTATGAGCTAGCAAAATATCATCCATGTAATGATAGGTTAAAAGTTGAGGGTTAATTTGTTGATACACACTGGGGTGGAAATTAATCTGATTACCTTGACCTTCATATGGTCCTTGGCCTGTCAGCATGTTTAGATTCCATTGAGGATTGCCTGCAACTGCATTACGTCGGGCAGTATCAGAATGTAACTCCTGGTTAGCCACCTTCCATTTTAATATGGCTGCGCTTTCGATAGAATTGGAAGCCATACCCAATCCCCTTAAAGTCTGATCTGCCTGTTGAAGTGGACAGGTTTTGGGCCATTCTGTAATTTTGATAATACTTTTGTCAGCCCCAGTATCTAATAAGCCCTCAAAACTTTTGCCTTCTATCATTAACTTTGTCATAGGTCTATCTTTTAAATCCAATGTTAACATGACCATATTTTGGCCAGTAGAACCTAATCCTTTATTTCTCCTAACAATATTCTTTGATGGATATTGATCATGGCAGCTGGGTAAGACCAACAATTATGCTATGCAATCACCCTGAACTATTATTGCTACACCTCTTGGTGAAGAAGCAAGGATTTTTATTTCTCCTGTAAAATCAGGGTCTATAACTCCAGGGACAATATTTAATCCTTTTAAGGCAGAAGAACTCCTCTCCAGAACTAGTCCCACTGTTCCTTTAGGTAATGGGCCGACAACCGAAGTTGGTATTGGTTGTACTCCCATCTCTGGAGTTAATACTGCTCTGGCGGAGGCACAGAGGTCTGAACATCTACTTTCTCTTTCAGAGGCTCAACTTGATTGTTCTTCTTTTACAGTTTCTAATATCTTTTCCCCTTCTCTTAACTGTTCTTGAAATTTTGGTTTTTTGGAAGTCAGACAGAAACGAACTAATGTCCATATCGCCACAACAACAAACAGAAACGAAACAAGAAAACATAACACAAATAACACCTTACACACCACAACAACAACAAACAGAAATGAAACAAGAAAAGGTAACACCTTACACATATTCATTCACTACAGGACGTCCTTCGCTGTCTCTTGGGACAGCCTTTCATTATATTCCCTCTCTAGGAGAATCTTCTGTTAAAACCTTAAGGCCACCGTTTCCTCAAATAGGGAAACCTTTTCATTAATTACGCTAGCGAAACTTCTTTTACTTACCTGATCGCTCACCATTCATGGTACGGGCCGCCACTTGTCACTTGCCGCTGACCAGCGGGACAAACGACACATACTCTTCAGAAGTTCTTGAAGCAGCTTTCTTCTTTATTCAGATAACACCCTCAATATATAAGCAGTCTTGTGCATATGCAATCATAACTAGATATGTCCATCCAATCCTATTAAAGGTCAAGCGATCAGGAGCTCAAGCATACATATAAGCTATATCTGTCTATGCGCTAGGCGGCTGAACTAATTACCATACAGCCAATGGTAAATGCTTCCTGTTTTTCTCAAGGCACATTCAGCATGCTATTTGGCTCTCTGCCACTCGCCATCTTTGGATGCATGTGGCGTAACCCTGGGCCCCAGGTCTCACCCGCCACACCCAGCAGCATCTTCCCACCTTTCACATCACTGCTATCTCTTTGCCCTCCGTTAAAACAGGGTGGGTCTCTGGTAATCTAGCTCTTACTGCTCTGGAGTAGCCTGAGGGAGTATGACTCATGTGGTGTGTGGTCAGATCTTGAGCAAGGAGGACTCCCATTGTGATGTCAGCTTTGCTGAATAAGCCTCATCAGCCAGGCCAAACTATGTAGTATGTGCCCTGCTCTGCATGTGACCTGGATTCCTCCTGCCTGCCACAGAAATACCCCAGAGACAGGAAAGCACCCTCAAAAACAATCCCAGAAACAAACTCCATATGCGATACCAAATCTTCATATTTCTTCTGGGAACCATTTCCTCTTTATGCACATCTTCCCCTGATTCCTTTAGGAAAGAGTGATCAGGAAGATATTTCATTCCACCTGAAGTCAATATTCAAGCAGTGTCTCTCAAGTCTTCTATTGATCCTGTAGGCTTTATACTGGGTATGTTTGTGTGGATTATGTAGGGAACTTGAAGTTTGCAAAGGAAATAAATCTCCAGGAGTTACAAGAAGGGTTAAAAAGAGAACTGGGTGTGGAGGCACATGTTCTTTTCTCAGCTCTCAGGTGGGAGGAGGCCTGGAGCCCAGATACTCAGGCCAACCTTCATTACACCTGGAGAACCCACTACAAAAGCAGAAAAGACAAAATTTTTATAAAGAAAAAAACTCCATTTGCTAAAAAACTCTTCAGCTGAACAAGCCACAAGTGTTGTAATGGTTCCTTATGCATCCCTTGACAAATGAAAAAGAGCAGGTTGTGTCTACTGAGAGCCCCTGCAGGATTCTTCCCTTGGGACTAAGAGATGCAGGGTCTCCCCCTCCACTGAACCATCTTTCAGGAATACCAACACTGGCTCCCAAAATTTCCATGATGCACCTATGAAGCACTGGATGAAAGCAGAAAGCATTTGATCAAATGCATGGAAGAAATCATAACCTTTGACAAAGACTTGCATCACATCATATGGGAAGTGATGTGGATTTAGGCATGTTCACCCCAGAACATGGGGCCATATGGATCAGTGACAAGTGAGCCAGGGCCAAGGCAGGACCTGGTGGAAGAGGTCAGGGGAGCTTCCTGTCCAAAAGGTCAGAGTCATGGAAAAAGAGGCCAGGCATCACAACACGAAATCAGACCTGGCTGTTACAGTATTCTGATGTCACCCACCTGAGACCTGCAGTCAGTTCTGGTTAGGTCTAAGGGTTATTTGTTAGTTGGACTTATACTATGTCTCTGCTTTCAGGGCAGAAGCTCAAAGCAGAGCGGCTATCACATCCTTCTGTGGCTGTGAAGGGCTGGTGTGAGGGCAGACATCTCCTCACTGATGACAGGGGTGGAATGTGAGCCAAGTTGTGGGAAAGCTCTTGACAGACCTGGCCATGGAAAAGTGTCTATTGAAAGAGTTTTAGGCAATGAAAGTTGAGTGTGTATGCAAACACAGTCAAGGTCAACAGAAAGTTCTTTCCTTCTGCAAAGTTTCAGTGTTAGGCAGAAAAGAAGTGCTGTTTCTTTACTAAAAAAACAAACTATTTGACAGAGCCATTACTGCAACAGGCTCTTTCATGAACACTTGTCAGATGCTGAGCCCTTGCTCCCTCATAGCTCCCACCTCAGCTGGGGACCCTCACTGATGACTAATTTCTGACTATTTTTTTAAATAATATATTTTCTCCATTGTCAATGGTCCTTAATTTAATTTAATTTGTTTATTTATATGAAGTGCCAAGGATTGAACCAGGGCATCACACATGCCAGGTCAGTGCTACACCACTGAGCCACATCACCAGCCCCTACACTCTGACTCTCATATGAAGGGTTTTGTAACCACTTTGTACTTTTTATGAAAGCTGAGTACTTGAAACACTGGACTCTTCACTGATAAGGAAGGCAAGTCTCTTTCCCTCTTCAGAAAGACCTCACAGTACTGAAACTCTCACATTCAACTAATGTTCTCCATCTAGAAACTGAACCTCCAAACAGCTAAGAGAACATCCCTCATAAACAAGATGTCAAGGGCCCAAGGGGGCATATTGTTTAGGAGACAAAGAAACTGACCAACTCCTTGATTGTTCCAGTAACAATCTTTCTAGTCATTCAAAGTATCCTCTTGCTTAGCCCTTGGTGTGTGAGCCAGCTTACCAGGCCCTGTGAGAGATGCCCCAAGATTGCCTGATTGATGCCTTTCCATACACCATGCTGTCCCCAATTCAATTGACCCTGGCATCACTTACTCAGATCTACAGCATCAACAGCTACAACAGGGTGGAAGACATGCATGGAGAATGAAGGAGCTTCCCACCAGAGAGGACACACAAGGCAAGTTAAAACTCACTTTGAAAAGATGAGCTACTCTTCACAAAATGTGTGAGGAAATGGGCCCATTATCCTCTCAGGAATACAAAATCAGAGTTCCACAGCAGCACTTCACTCCAGGCCCAACTGGTCACACACTTTCTAAGACCTGGTGTAACATCAAAACACAGTGCCATCTGTTAAAAAGTTACAGGACCTCAGGACCACAGCAACAAGCACTGGTATGAGCACAGACTTTCTGGACCTGTGTGACAGCATAGGGGAAAGCCTACACAGCTGTTCCCAAGTCCAGGGGACCTGAACCTGGTTGGTTCCCCATAACTCAAAGGATTTTCTTTTTTTAAAAAAAATTGAGAAATAATTTGCATGATGTAAATGCCACCATTTCAAAATGCAAATTCCTATTTGTTTTAGTACATTCACACTGCTGTACTAATATTATCACGAAGTCTAGACTGTCTGACTACACCAAAGAGAATCTTGTAATTAAAACCCAAAAGCAGGGTGAGAGCTAAAAGTTTAATTTTATTTTGTTACTTGTGGCTTTCCATTTCCCCCAGCACTATTGTTGAATAGGCTATCTTTTCTCTAGTTAATGTTTTTGGTGCCTTTGTCTAGTACAAGATAACTGTATTTATGTGGGTTTGTCTTTGTGTATTCTATCTGTAGGTGTCTATTTTGGTGCAAATACCAGGCTGTTTTCATTACTATAGCTCTGTAGAAGAGTTTCAGGTCTGGTATTGTGATGCCTCCTGCTTCACTTTTCTTGCTAAGGATTGCTTTGGCTATTCAGGGTTTCTTATTTTTTTCAAAAATGAATATATACTTTACCTCTCACTCTGCACACACACAAAAAACAGCTCAAAGTAGATTATAAACTTACACAATAGAACAAAGACCCTGCACCTACTAGAAGAAAAAGTAGGCCCAAATCTTCACCATGTTGGCCTAGCATCTGACTTCCTTAATAAGACCCCTAAAGTGCAAGAAGTTAAATCAATATTCAATTAATGAGATGGACTCAAACTAAAAAGCTTTTTTCAGCAAAAGAAACAATCATAATATAAAGAGAGTCTACAACCTGGGAGAAAATCTTTACCACATGCATCTCAGATAAAGCATTAATCTCTAGGATAAATCAATCAATAAATATATAAAAAAAGCTCAACATCTCTAGCAATAAGAGGCATGCAAATCAAAACTACTCTAAGATTTTACCTCATTCCAATCCAAATGGTAACAATAAATGTTGTTGAGGATGTGGGGAAAAAAGTACACTCATACATTGTTGGTGAAAATGCCAATTGGTGCAACCATTATGGAAAGCAGTATGGAGATTCCTCAGAAAACATGGAATGGAACCACAATTTGATCCAGCTACCCTGCTCCTTGGTTTATACCCAAATGATTTAAAATCAGCATACTACAGAGATGCAGCCACATCAGTGTTTATAGCAGCTCAAATCAATAGTTAAACTATGGAAGCAACCTAGGTGCCTTTCAATGGATGAATAGAGAAAGAAAATGTGAAATACATACACATACCACACACACACACACACATACACACACACACACACCTAATGGAGTATTATTCAGCTTAAAAGATGAATAAAATTATGGTATTTCCAGTAAATGGATGGAGTTAGAGAATATCATGTGCCGGGGTCCAGCTCTAGCAGGAGTCCATGGGTTCCACACCGGTAAACGGGGCGCGGGGAGACAGCGTCGGCGATGGATGGAGAATGAAAGACACAGACTCTAGTTCTGGTGCAATCAATCCCACTTTATTCTGGGGAAGGCTGGGTTTATATACATTTTTCTTCAGGCTATAATGGCAGTCTTGTGGTTAATATTAAAGAAGTTTCCAAAGCATAGGCAGAAAACAACAACCTTACAGATCATCCTTACCTAATCACAATTGTTTTAAGAATATCTAACTATGTTGATGAGCTAATACAATGTTTATTTCCTTAATATCTAAACTCTTTGTGACCTAAGACTATTCTTATTATTCTCGCGGTTAAAGTGATAGACAAGTAATCTCATGTGACCATTTCTATTAGGTCCCTCTGGTTAATATCTAAATTGCTGAGTTAAGGGTTACAGGAGGGCAGCGGTCCCAATGGTTATTGTGTGCCAACATTTATTATAGGGGTGACATATTCTTTGTAGGAAGGAAAGAATGTTGTGGAACCTTATTCTCTTACCTCACCACCACACATAAACAAAACCATTGTTAAAATTTAACCAGCCTGTTGGAGACAAAGGCAGATCTACAACTATTTTCTCCAGAGGCTTTCAGGGACTCATTGCATGGTTGCAAAATTATTTTTAATTTTGTTAGTGGTAAAGACCCATTGTTTTTCAGATTGTAGGTAATATTTTCTGGAATTTTTGTTGTATTCCCTTCATCCCCTTAAGCAATCCGTTCAGACTGAAATGAGTAATATATTATCAGAGAAACACAGCAGAGAAAACACCATGCTTTGGAGCAAAACATCCGGCAATTCCTTTTAGGATGAGCCTTTGCAATCATCCTCCAGAGGATCTTTGTCAAGCACTGGATGGAATTCCAGACGCCCCCACAATCATGCAAAACAAAATAAGCCAAACCCAAAAAAGCAAGGCCTGAATATTTTCTCTGATATGTGGAGGATAATTCACAATAAGAGGGCAGGGTGCTAGGGAAGAATACAATTACTTCATATTAGGTAGAGCAGAGTGAAGGGAGGGGAAGTGATATGAGAGTAGGAAGGACAGTAGAGTGATACAGACATTATAACCTCATATACTGATCTGATGCTACAATATGTACAACCAGAAAAATGAGAAATTAAGCTCCATTTATGTATGATTTATGAAATATATAAATGCATTCTACTTTCATGTATAACTAATTATAATAAATAAAAAATTTAATAAAATAAACAAAAGTAAATTAGCACTCCCACTTGACCTGTCAATTTTTCTCAAAATTCTCTATCCAGGGGCAACACCCTTCAGAATGAAGAGGTAAGGGAGACACTCTCCAGAGAAGGAAAATAGAGGACTTACTGCCAGCAAACCTGCCCTGTGGAAGGGTCAGAGGAAGTCTCTGTCCAAAAGGGAATGATGAGAAGAGTGTCTAGGTGACATCAACATAAAGTAAACATCCATTAAACAGAAGGGTATGTTGATACAATAGGCTCTCCTCTCAAAGCTCATAACTCTTGTTTGATGATTGAGGCAAAAGTCACAGCATTATTTCATTAAAAAAAAAAACTTAGGACCAAGAAATATGGAGCAAGGAAATGCTTGTCAGTATCACATCCAGACTTTCTTAGACACAAACAAGGTC
This sequence comes from Sciurus carolinensis, assembly GCF_902686445.1. Lineage (NCBI taxonomy): Eukaryota > Metazoa > Chordata > Mammalia > Rodentia > Sciuridae > Sciurus > Sciurus carolinensis. The sequence goes on from NW_025920103.1 coordinate 2,847,131, forward strand.
ACCGTCAACTTGTATTGAAAGACAGAGGAATGGGGAGAGCTAAATAGTTTGAAAATGAGAATGAGCTGGTGGAGAATGATCCACCAGACTTCCAGACTCATTGCATGACCACAGTCAGAAAGACCAATGGTGAGGTGGACAGAGGGAGAGACACAGGGTCAACAGTTTGAAACAGAGCCCTAGAAGGGGGCCAGAGAAATGGTCCAGTTGACTCTGCTCAAAGACAAGGGAGCAATTCAGTGAAAGAAGAGTGGCTTGGTCCGCAATGATGCAGGGACAGCAGGTAACATCTGCTGGAAAAAGAAAATGAACTATGTCTCAAATCTTATATAAAACTTAGAGTGGGTCATGGACCTGAGGGAAAACACAACCCTATAAGACATGCAGTGTGTTGGTCAGCTCCTCCCCACTGTGACCAATACACCTCACAAGGGCACCTCTAAGGAGCCAGGGTTTATTTGACTCATGGTATCAAGAGTGTGGTCAGCAAACTTTGCTGCGGAAACCTCATAGACAGTGGGCAGGAAAGTGAAAAGGTGCTCAGCTGTGGCAACCAGAAATCAGGGACAGAGAGACAGACAGGCAGTAAGTGACCTTACAGTCCTCCAGGTCACACCCTGGAACCCACTTCTCCTAGTCAAACCCAACTTGCTTCTCATTTTCAACACCTCCCAGTAAGCCGACTCAAGTCATTAATTTAATTTATACTTTTTTGACCACAGTGGGGAAGAAATCCAAGGCCTCACTCATGCTGTGCAGATGTTCTACCACTGAGGTATAACCCAGCCTGCTCCAAACAAATTATTAGATGTGTTAACCCACCAATAATTTTAGAGCCCTTATAATCCAGTCTTTTCACCTCTGAACACTGCAGCACAGACACCTGAGGTTTGGGGGTTATTGTAGTTCCAAACCATACCATTTATTAAAACAAAACTAATCAAAATGAGGAAAATCTCAGAATCTAGAGTTAAGCAAAGCATTCCCAGATTTGACAATAAAGTGCAATCTAGAAAAGGAAAGATTGAAAAATTGATAAGTTCCTGCTCAGTGAATGCACTGGTTCAGTGGATAAAAATACAAGGAACAGACTGAATGAAAATGCAAGTTGTGTGTGGTGTCCATGCCTGTCAACCTGAAAAACTGGGAGACTGAGACAGGAGGAGCCCCAATTGGAGCAGAGTCTCAGCAACTTAGTGAGAACCCATCTTAAAAATAAAAATAAAATACGAACAATTGGGGATGTAGATCATTTGAAAATGCCCCAGTGTTCAATATCCAGTATCCACCACCAAAAATAAAATATGAACCACACTCTGAGCAAAGGATTACTATCTTGAGTGTGTAAGATATTCTTAAAACTCAACATAAAATAAAAGCAAACAGTCCTTAAAGAAAACAGAAAAATACTTGAGGGCACTATGCAATCACATGAATGTGTACAGTGCTCTTAGCCATAAGCATTCTTGAAATCTAATGAGGGCAAATGGTCAAACCAAGACTGTTACAACCATGGACTTGGATACCACTTAACAAAGAGAAAGTGAATTGTTGACACAAAATAACTTGGACAAGTTCATAGAGACCCACACTGAAAATACCCAAAAGGTAAAATACTACCTGAGTCCAATGAAGCAGCACAGGTGAGATGACCAGGTTACAGACAGAGAGAAAAGCTCAGGAATGTCGGGGATTACGGGTTTGACAGGGCTGGGGAGAGGCAGAAATGAAGAAATGGAGACAGGAGGGGCTCTCCACACTGGAAGCCTTCTGCATCCTGACTCTACTGCTGTCAGCATCTGATGAGGCCACAACACAGGGTTTCAAATCAAGTCACATGGGAATGCTGGGTAAAGGGAATCTGCAACTACCTCAGTATAAAACGTTTGCTTCTTTTATAGTGCTCCAGCTTTGGGACAAAACTAGATGGCCCTGATCACAGGGTGAACAATACTAAGTTAAAGTGAAGTGAATGGTCTAGCATAGAGCTTCACATGTGGGCGAGCTCCCATGTGGTTTTCAGAGATGAACAATGTTCAGCCTCAAGGTGGTGGGTGGGGCATTCATAGCCAGAGTATTTAGTCTGGTGGGGGTCTAACATGGATTACTGGGTGACAGGAGCTCAAAGATGGTTTCCACATTTCTCAGCAGACAAGTGACTTATTGTTGGCACCTTTTGCTGAGCAGGTATGGATTGAAGGGCAGAGGAATGAAGAGGAGATTAGTTCTGGGTGTGGTGAATTTGTGTGCTCTGGGAAACAATACAGGCATTACTTCTCAGATGGATATGCAGGGCAGGTGTTCAGAAATCAATCTGGCAGAGAAATTTAATGCAGTCTCATCCTCATGGTTAGGGTATGTGGGTCAGTCTCATCCAGGAACCTCAGAGATGAAAAACAGCAGCATGCAAGCTGCCTTTCACAAGAGAAGAAAGAGACATTGCAAGAAAGAGCCAGGTGACAAGAGTGGAAAGGTGCTGCTCATCTTCTTTTCACTACAGCTTTAAGTAAGCAGAACACAAGGGTACAATCAGTACTGCTGGCCAACAGCAGCTGTGGACCACTGAAAGTGACCTTAAGGATGGGGGGTTGGAGGAGGGGCAGGTCCAGTCCCTGCTTGATCCTCAGCATGAACTTAAGGTGTATCTATGACCCTGAGCCCTGGAAATTCACCCCTTTCCTCCAAAATCTTTTATATAAACTTTGAAATGGGTTGAGTTTATAGGGAGACTGACTGTGGAGAGTCTTTAGAGATGATGCCCCTCCCCACAAACTCCCCCCACTGTCCACACCTACTGCCCATGTTCCCTGTGGACTCCCAGTTTCTTCACAGACCCACACTCACACAGAGTCACAACTTGTTCTCTGGGGGCAATTTTCTCAACCATCTGGAGGGCACCACCTGGCCACTATCCTTGTGGACAGTCTGGTACTCCTGGCGGGCAGAGTTGGGACCAGAACCTGGGGACCTAGGCATGCACATACCTGCATGCACACAAGCATGAAGATGTGGCCTCCACACTGTAGCACTCAGGCTCACAAAACCTTGCTAAAACCCCCAAACCAGAAGGCTGCTGTGGAAATGATGCAGCAACTCTGAAAAGGAGGTGGTACAATACTGAAGGACCCCTGCATATTGAGGTGGGGAGGAGTGAAGGAAGGAGCCACATCCCTTTATGGCAGATGGAAATTTCATAGAAAGTAAACAGGTATGGGTCAGAGGACTTCCTGGCTTCATTTCCATTCCCAGAATTTTAACTACCAGCAGGTCAAGGACCCCTCCAATCAAGGGAGTTTCAACCTTTCTAACCTGTTCATAAAACTAAATCCCCATCCCATGCTTGGCTCTAGCAGGCACTTTGGATGAATTCCAGCTCTGCTCCCTTAGATGACTTCCTTCTATATCAAGTGTGTGGCTGGAGAAAATGCCAGAGCTCTGAGGGTGTAGCCTGAACCAGAGATCACCTAAGTTTTGCAGAGACATGTCATCACAGAAATTGTTTAACTGCTAGATTGGATGGGTTCCAGGAGCCCCATAGATACCCAAATCCAGGAATGCTTAATTCATTCCTAGGAAATAGTACAGTATTTGCATATAATGTATGCACATATTTGCATTTTATAAACCATCCGGACATTAAATGGAATACCGAGTAGAACATAAACACATTGCAATAAGTAAGGGAGTAATAACTGAAAAATGTTCTTATTTATTTAGTACAGATGGAATCATTTCTAAATGTTGTGCAGCTAAGGTTGGTTGAATATGAGGATGTGGAAATGCATATATGGAGAACCACCTACCTGCTAAACCCCTGAGAGACATAAATATCTGAACATTTATTCAGCAAAATCAGGAGGGGGATTTCAAGCTAAGGAAAGCAGAACTGCCTTCTCTCACATCCCAGGGCTGCAGCTAAGTCCCAAGGTTGTAGCACCTGAGAAATCTGCTCAGGTTGGCTGCAGCTGAGGTGTGTGATGAAGTCAGGTGCACCTAGCCCATCTTTCTCTAGAGGATAATTTTTGCATACCCACAGACATTTTTTCAACTCCACAAAGCTGGCAGGGTGTTGGGGGTAGGTCACCTTCAGTCAGAGGCTCCTTCTGGTTCTACTCCCTTATGAAAAATGTCTTGAGTTTTTGTTTACAATTCCATGTGGAAACAGAGAGTCTTGAATGATTAGTATGGCTCCATGTCTTCTGGGCACACTCTTCCTTCTCTGGCTCTCCCACCCCCATGTTATTGTGAAAGAAATATCCATCTGCAATCTATTGTAGTATTGAAAGCCTAGCTCAGAGAGTTCGATTGTAACTAATAGTGAATTCCAGCCAATCACAATAGCAAGGCCTCAACTGACCAAAAGAGACAAACAAAATTGGCAAACTGTAAACTGACTTTGTAACCAGTTGAGGTCTTTTTGGACCTTGCATCTCTTTTCTGTCTCTAAATACTTCCTTATCTTGTGCTGCTAATCTTCTGCTTTGTGCTCCTGGATTATGAATCATTATTTTAAACTTGTTCAATTTGTTGAAGTTTTTTTGTTTAACAGCGACTTTGGGATCTAACCTAAAAGTTTATTGGTTTAAATATAATTATGTTTCAGTGATATACTTTGATGTTTATAACCTATTTGCATGCTCAAGAAGTTAATATTTAAAATAAAACTGCTGCTTTTCAGAGTGTTTGAGAACTATAATATGGTTTTGAAGATTTTTACCTTTTCAAAATTAGCAATATTTTAGCAAAGAATAGAAAAATTTGACAACATTCAAATCTTAAAAAAATATCCAATGTTTTCAAGATGGCAAACTAGAGGGTGACTGTATCTCCTGTTGCTCCAGAACTCAGGATTCAATAAGGGGAGCTATTGAGAGACTTGGACAAGCTCAGAGACTCTGAGTGAGTCACTCCCACTGGGTATAGCTTGGCCCTGGAAGCAGGCTGGGATTGTGAGCACCTTCGCAGAGCAGGGTAGGGCAGCGAGAGGCTTCCTGAGCAGCCCGGCTCCATCCAGTGGCAGGCCCAGTCCACAGTCAGTTTCTCGGAGCAGACCCGTCTAATGAGAGGCTTTCTGCACACACCCAGCCCCCAGTCCCACACCCTGCAGCAGGCCAGGGGCAGCTTTCTTCAGAAGCATTGCATTATCAAGTTCCTTGAAGACTGTAGGCTACTGAAGGCTAGGAGGTGATATACTGGAAATCTACAGGGACACTATAAACCAATAGAGGAAATCTGCAATATCTCAGAGTTTCATTTGGGAAGAAAATGTCCCCAAAAAAACCTAGATGCTATTTCAATAAAACCCAAAGACAGCATTGCAGAAGAAATGTCAGAAAGGGAGTTCAAAATGCACATAATTAAAACAATCAGAGAAGCAAATGAGGAGATGAAAGATCAAATGGAGGCATTGAAGGATGAGATGAAAAAGCAAAGGCAGGCATTAAATGATCACACCAATCAACAGTTAAAAATGCAAATACAGGAAGCAAAAGATTATTTCAATAAAGAGTTAGAGATACTGAAAAAAAAAACCAGAAATCCTTGAAATGAAGGAAACAATAAACCAAATTAAAAACTCCATAGAAAGCATAACCAATAGGATAGAACACCTGGAAGTCAGAACCTCAGACATTGAAGACAAAATATTTAATCTTGAAAACAAGGTTGACCAAACAGAGAAGATGGTAAGAAATCATGAACAGAATCTACAAGAATTATGGGATATCACAAAAAGGCCAAATTTAATAATTATTTGGATTGAGGAAGGCTTAGAGAAACCAAAGGAATGAGCAATCTATTCAATGAAATAATATCGGAAAATTTCCCAAATCTGAGGAATGAATTGGAAAATCAAGTACAAGAGGCTGATAGAGCTTCAAATACACAAAATTACAACAGACCCTCACCAAGGCACATTATTACAAAAATACCTAACATAGAAAATAAAGACAGAATTTTAAAGGCTGTAAGAGAAAAGAATCAAATTACATTCAGGGGAAAATCAATAAAGATATCAGCAGATTTTTCAATCCAGACACTAAAATCTAGGATGGGCCTGGAACAACATTTATCAAGCCCTGAAAGAAAATGGATGCCAACCAAGAATCTTATACCCAGCAAAACTTACCTTCAGATTTGATGACAAAATAAAATCCTTCCATGATAAACAAAAACTAAAAGAATTTACAAAAAGAAAGTTGGCATTGCAGAACACTCTCAGCAAAATATTCCATGAGGAAGAGATGAAAAACAATGATGCAAATCAGTAAAGAGAGGAACTAGCCTAAAGGAATAGTCAAATAAAGGAGAAACCAAGTCGTGTCAAAAAACAAAAATGAATCAAATGACTGGAAATACAAATCATATCTCAATAATAACCCAGAATATTAATGGCCTGAACTCATCAATCAAAAGACATAGACTGGAAGATTGGATTAAAAAGAAAAATCCAACAATATGCTGCCTGCAAGAGACTCATCTCATAGAAAGAGATACCCACAGACTAAAGGTGAAAGGATGGGAAAAAATATACCATGCACGTGGACACAGCAAAAAAGCTGGAGAGTCCATCCTCATTTCAGATAATGTGGACTTCAAGCCAAAACTAGTCAGAAGGGATAAAGAAGGACATTTCATACTGCTTAAGGGAAGCATAAATCAGCAAGATATAACAATCATAAATATCTATGCCCCAAACTTTGCCTCATCCATGTACGTCAAACAAATCCTCTCAACTCCAGAAATCAAATAGACCACAACACAATAATACTAGGCGATTTTAGCACAACTCTTTCACCACTGGACAAATCTTTCAAACAAAAATTGAATAGAGAATCCATAGATCTCAATAAAACAATCAATAATTTAGAATTAACAGACATATATAGAATATACCATCTAACAAAGAGCGAGTATACCTTCTTCTCAGCAGCACATGGATCCTTCTCTAAAATAGACCATATTTTGTGCCATAAAGCTAATGTTGGCAAATACAAGAAGATAGAGATGCTATCTTGTATTCTATCCGATCATAATGCATTGAAATTAGAAATAAATGATAGATAAAAATACAGAAACTACCCCAACACCTGGAGATAATATAATATGCTATTATATGATGAATGAATAACAGAATACATCAGGAGGAAAATAAAAAATTCTTAGAAGTAAATGAGAACAAAGACACATCATATCAAAATCTCTGAGACACTATGAAAGCAGTACTTAGAGGAAGATTTATTTCATGAAGCGTTTTCAATAAAAGAAGAAAAAAATCAACAAATAAATGACTTACCACTACAGCTTAAAGCCCTAGAAAAAGGACAGACCAACACCAAAAGTAGTAGAAGACAGGAAATAGTTAAAATCAGAGCTGAAATCAATGAAATTGAAACAAAAGAAACAATAGAAAAAACTAACCAAATAAATGATTAGTTCTTTGAAAAAAGAAACAAAATTGATAAACCCTTAACCACACTAACAAAGAGGAGAGATAAAACTCAAATTACTAAAATTTGGAAGAACAAGGAAATATCACTACAGACACAAGTGAAATACAAAATATAATTAGAAGCTATTTTGAAAATCTATACTCCGAAAAATGAGAAAATCTTGAAGACATCAACAGGTTTCTAGAGACATGTGAATTACCTAAACTGAACCAGGAGGACATATGCAACTTAAATAGATCAATTTCAAGTAATGAAATAGAAGAAGTCATCAAAAAGCCTACCAACAAAGAAAAGTCCAGGACCAGATGGGTTCTCAGCTGAGTTCTACAAATCCTTTAAAGAAGAACTCATTCCAATACTCCTCAAAGTATTCCATGAAATAGAAGAGGAGGGAACCCTCCCAAACTCATTCTATGAAGCCAATATCACCCTGATACCTAAACCAGAGAGAGACACATGGAAGAAAGAAAATTTCAGACCAATATCCTTAATGAACATGATGCAGAAATTCTCAACAAAATTTTAGCAAATCGCATACAAAATTATATTAAAAAGATAGTGCACCACGATCAAGTGGGTTTTATCCCAGGGATGCAAGTTTGGTTCAACATTCGGAAATCAATATGCATAATTCATCATATCAACAGACTTAAAGTTAAGAATTACATGATTATTTCGATAGAAGCAGAAAAAGCATTTGATAAAATACAGCATCCCTTCATGCTCAAAACACTAGAAAAAATAGGGATAGTGGGGACATTCCTTACTGTTGTAAAAGTCATCTATGCTAAGCCCATGGCCAATATCATTCTAAATGGTGAAAAACTGAAAGCATTCCCTCTAAAAACTGGAACAAGGCAGGGATGCTCTCTTTCACCACTTCTTTTCAACATTGTCCTTGAAACTCTAGTCAGAGCAATTAGACAGACCAAAGAAATTAAAGGGATGTGAATAGGAAAAGAAGAACTCAAACTATCCCTATTTGCTGATGACATGATTATATATTTAGAGGAAACAGGAAATTCCACCAGAAAACTTTTAGAACTCGTAAGTGAATTAAGTAAAGTAGCAGGATATAAGATCAATGCTCATAAATCCAATGCATTTTTAGACATAAGTGATGAATCTTCAGAAAGAGAAGTTAGGAAACTACCCCATTCACAATAACCTCGAAAAAAATAAAATACTTTGGAATCATCTAGCAAAAGAGGTGAAAGACCTCTACAATGAGAACTACAGAATACTAAAGAAAGAAATTATAGAAAATCTTAGAAGATGGAAAGATCTTCCATGTTCTTGGATAGGCAGAACAAATATTGTCAAATGGCCATACTATCAAAAGTGCTATACAGATTCAATGCAATTCCAATTAAAATCCCAATGATGTACCTTACAAAAATAGAGAAAGCAATCATGAAATTCATCTGGAAGAATAAGAAACCCAGAATAGCTAAAGCAATCCTTAGCAGGAAGAGTGAAGCAGAGGGTATAGCAATACCAGATCTTCAACTCTACTACAAAGCAATAGTAACAAAAACGGCATGGTATTGGTACCAAAATAGGCAGGTAGATCAATGGTACAGAATAGAGGACATGGACACAAACCCAAATAAATACAGTTTTCTCATACTAGACAAAGGTGCCAAAATATGCAATGGAGAAAAGATAGTCTCTTCAACAAATGGTGCTGGGAAAACTGAAAATCCATATGCAACAGAACCCCTATTCTCACCCTGCACAAAAATCAACTCAAAATGGATCAAGGACCTCGGAATCAGACCAGAGACCCTTCATCTTATAGAAGAGAAAGTAGGTTCAAATCTTCAACATGTCAGCCCAGGATTAAACTTTTTTAACAGGAATCCCATAGCACAAGAAATAAAAGCAAGAATCAATAACTGGGAAAGATTCAAACTAAATAGCTTTCTCTCAGCAAAGAAAACTATCAACAATGTGAAGAGAGAGCCTAGAGAGTGAGAGAAAACCTTTGCCACTCATACTTCAGATACAGCACTAATCTCCAGAATCTATAAAGGTCTCAAAAAAACTCTACACCAAGAATACAAATAATCCAACCAACAAATGGGCTAAAAAATGAACAGACACTTCACATAAGATCTACAAGCAATCAACAAACATATGAAAAAATGTTCAGCTTCTCTAGTAATAAGAGAAATGCACATCAAAACTACCCTAAGATTCCATCTCACTCCAATTAGAATCGTGATTATCAAGAATACAAGCAATAATAGGTGTTGGCGAGGATGTGGGGGAAAAGGTAGACTCATACATTGCTGGTGGGGTTGAAAATTAGTGCAGCCAATCTGGAAAGCAGTGTGGAGATTCCTCAGAAAGTTTGGAATGGAACCACAATTTGACCCAACTATCCCACTCTTCGGCATATACCAAAAGGACTTAAAATCAGCATACTACAAAGATGCAGTCACATCAATGTTCATAGCTGCTCAATTCACCGTAGCCAGATTGTGGAACCAACCTAGATGCCCTTCAATTGATGAATGGATAAAGAAACTGTTGTATATTTATACAATGGAATATTACTCAGTCATAAAGAATAATAAAATTATGGCATTTGCAGGCAAATGGATGAAATTGGAGAATATCATTATAAGTGAGATAAGCCAATCTCAAAAACCAAAGGAAGAATGATCTTGCTGATAAGCGGGTGATGACACATAATGGGGGGAGGGGGAAAGAATGGAGGAAGGAGGGACTGTGTAGAAGAAAAAGAGGGGTGGGGCATGGGGGGAAGGGAAAAAATTACAGAATGAATCAAACAACATTATCCTATTTAAATGTATGATTACACCAATGGTATGCCTTTACTCCATGTACAGAGAAACAACATGTATTCCATTTGTTTACAATAAAAATAAATTTTAAAAAATAATAATCCAATTGTTATGGAGATTAAAAATCTCAGTATTACTTTTTGCAATTTTGAAGGAAAAATAAAATTAAAAGTGTAAACTAGAGAAAATATTGTTGGAACCAGTCTTTAACTTTCAAGAACCTGTTACAGAATTTTTGCAAGGTTTATGCCAAATGTCATGCTGGTAACATTCACATTGCATGATTTATCATTTTTCTTTCTTTCTTTCTTTCTTTTTTTTTTTTTTCTTGGGAGTGGACCCAGTGCTGCATGCATGCTAGGTAAACTACCAGTAGGCTATACCTCAGCTCCTAATATCGACTTTTAAAAGATTCTGTGCATTTCAGCTAATGTTGTTTTATACATCACTGGTAGTTTCCAATTTCTTGTTTTAAATCTTTAAGTTATAGCACTTCAACAAAATGTGTGTTTACTTAGCATATGCACCAACAGTACAAATTAAACAACTTTAACTCATGAAGCAGAAACAGAAGAAATGGAGATTACAAAGGCAGATTTGAAGAATTTATTCTTAAATCAACTTTAGTATTAATTGTATATAATAAGATCATTTGCTTAATGCTCTAATGATTAAAATGTTAGACAAAGTGGTTTTGAGAAACATCTAGATTAACAGTGTACACACAGTGTTCTTACTTTTTTCGACTTTTTTGAGCTTGTCGCTAGTTTAATTCTGGGGGTGAGTGAGCTGTCACTGAACACAACAGGGATCCCTTTATCACACTCAGCTCAGAACATGCCTCACAACTGAGGGCCTAGACTTGCTGGTAGGAAATGATATTTGTTCACTTTAGGTGTTTGTCAAACTCTGGTCCCTGGGGTCAGAATGCTGTGACCCTGACTGTGATGTCACCTTTGCTGTGCACCCAAAGTTGGATTGCTGGGCCTCTCCAGGCCTTCTATTTTTCACCTGTACAACTGAGAACCATGCTTTGTTGGGATGGTCTAAAGAAGTCAAGGTGGGTTTTGGGGCCTGATCCCTCGGTGACAAAACTGAGGTGCTTGGTACAGCTTGAGAACTGCCTGCTTTGCAGGGTCATTGTTTACAGCCTAGTTGGCAGTGTAGCCACTGCCCTGCAGATTTGCACACACTGAAGATTTGCTGATAATTTGGTTCAAACCCACACCTAATCCCTCCCCACAGTCCATACTGCCTACACCAAGTTTGGTTTGGGGGGATAACATCCGGTGTTGCTGGGGCAGCCAGGTCTCAGCATGTTCATCTTCCAGAGTTGTCAGTTGTCAAGAAGAAGCAAGGAACTGGTGCAGTTCTGGAATGACATCCACTACTGCGTGACTGTGAGGAAACTGATTTTGGAGGAACTAACCAGCCTGCAGAGTTGCCCTGTAGGAAGAGGTACTGAAGCCATGAGTCTCTACAGGTTCCACCAGGGTGCTGGAGGGTTGGATATACCACCAAGGGCCCCTGAGGTGCTGGTGGTGGGATAGAAGGTCACAGCCAGGACACCATCAGCAGTATGGCATCAGCGTTTCTTGCTGACTGTGAGGCAGGCCCCGGAACTGTCAGGAGGTATCAGGCCTGGTGTCAGAGGGAACGGTGTGAGCTGAGGGGTGGCCTGAGTGGCCCCCAGAGAGTGGGAGCTGGGCAGGAACACAAGACCACCAGGTTGCCTCTCACTCTCCAGACACAACACACACAACTCACACCACACACAACAGAAACAACACACAACTCACACCACACACAGCATGAAAAATGCAAAACTCAGACCATTCACACTACATGAATATGACATGCCACATGCATACCACACAAATAACATAGCACATACCACATATAAGAAAATAGACATCGCACATACTACCCACACACAATACACCACATACATACCACACATACTACATATGTAATATACCACATGCAACACAAATAATACAAACACACCCCCCATGCACACTACAACTATACAACACATCATACACATACTACATGTATATACATGCAATGCACCACAAACTATGCACATCACATATGACAAACAACACACAAGTTGCACCACTCATACTGCACATATGCAACATACTGTCCACCAAATACATAGAACACATGCTACACAAATGACATGCCACACACATGCCAAATATGACACAAAAACACACGACACACTATAAACACTACACATATGCAGCACACTACTTGCAAACTGTGCACTACACACATACCACATTCATACAATACATGCCAAGCACACTTCACATATATATTACACCACATACATACTACACACACAACACACATCATACCACATTTGCATAATACGTACCATATATAACCAAATTGTACATGCCATACACACACTAAACACATATCACCATGTACGTACCACACATCACACACAACTCATAGCATATACTATGTATACATCACGCTCATACACACATAAGCACACAACACACATTCCACAAAATGCACACAGCATACACATTTTTCACACACCACATTCATGCACATCACACACAGTACACAACACATGCATGCTCCTTGCACATACTTGGAACACACATACACACACATATACATGTGAAGCAACCACAGGCAGATCTCTCAAGGTGGTGAGCTTTCATCATCACCATGCCTATTAAACTTCAGGAGCAGCTGCCTCTGTTCCTTTTCCTGTGTCTTCCTTCGTGGGCCAGGAGATGAGCTCCATGCTAGAGTTCTGGCTGTAAGCCCGGCACACCATCAGGCTGTGACCCTGCAAACCAAGCACAGAAGGAGCACTGGCCCAGCAGGAGAAGCCGCACCCTGGGAAATGCACCAGAATACTGTGTGAAGGGTAGAACAGGGACAAACACATGGCAGGGAGAGCAGAGGAGGCTCAGAAAAGGAAGAGGTGAAGGAGAGCCAGGGATAGGTGGTGGGGTCCATGGTGGACCAAGCAGAGAAGCCTCCTGTTAGACACAGGTGGACTCACTGGCTTGTCCCTGCCTCACCACAGCGTCAGGATGTTCCCCACAGGAGACAGACACAAAGCAGTAATCTCAGTGTAAAGGATTATGAACCATAGGAGGAATAACTGACTCACCTCCCAATATCCCACCACCATGGCAGACCTGACAGTAGAGATCTAAATACCTGAGGAAGTAATTAAGGTTCAGTGCAACTATGGGGGCAGGGCTCCGATGCAGCAGGATTAGTGTCTGTTGAAGTGGAGACTCAGAAGCCACCTGCATGCCATGGGGTCAAACCTGTTTTGCCAGAAGACCCTGGACTTCTCAGCCTCTAGGACTGTGGGAAAGCATTTCTGATGCTCATGCCACCCAGTCTGTGGCATTTAGTTATAGCAGCCCAAATAGGCTGCTAGAGTGGTACACGTCAGTTCTCTTACCCCGAGTCAGAGAGTGTGGGAGGCTGGATGGGAGAGGGGAAGTGAGAGAGGCTGAGATTCAACTGGAGACTTGGAGCAGGACTTTGCCATGAAGTTGGCCCTGCAGTGATGCACAGGAGCTGGGTTCTTCCACCACTGCACCCCCAGGTCTGACCACAGGGGCTAAGGGCATTTCTAGATACTTTCAGAGCTCAAGGACAGCATGAGGAGAGTGAATCAAGTCTTTAATAACTAAGTGTACAGACCAGATGGGTAATGGCCAAGCTGGGGATGAGTGACTAGGTCAGGGGAGCTGTGTTTGGTATGTGGCACATAATTCAAAACTCCTGTAAAAACTGGGTTGAGGAGAGGGAGAATGTAAGGAGACACTGTGTCTCAACTGGCCAGGTGTGGCCATGAGATTGCAGTCTTTCGAATTTGACCTCTGTCTCTCTTACTGCAGAGACTGGCAGGCCAGGTGAACCTGCAGCATGTGCCAATGAATAGAATCAGGAGAGCTCATGCTCACAGAGACAACCTGTGCCTTTCAGAAACCCGTGTTCAGTGGGATGGGGACATTCTGCTGCTGGTGAGAACTGAGAGCCATTGTGTACTTAAAAGTTTCCAATCCCATAAAATCCACTCACACTAATCTATGAATAACACCAACATGTCCTTGCCTATGGTGATGGGGTGGAAAGTGCTTACCCCTCTGGTTCAGGTGGGCTTTGGCTCCAGGACTTGGCTGCACAAGTCCTGCATGACAACAGCCTGCAGCAGAACCATGGTCCCAGGGTCTGGCAGTTTCAAGTGGTCCTCGTGAACAACTAGCTCTTTCTCAACCTTAGGCAGAAAGGAAGACCAACTTGACACATGTCACTGTGCCTGAACAGGATGCCCAAGGAATCCTGGACTCCAGGTGGCTGCATTCATTGTAGAGAAGGGGACAGGGCCCCAGGCGGTAAAGGAACAGGGAAGCAAAAGGAGGATGCCACCATTAACCTAGAAAGCCTGAGGCCACTCTCTCCACTCCTCAGCATCCTTGTTCTGAGCCTCACTTTCTGTCCTCAGAGAAGGGTGGTCACTACAACCTGTAGGTCCCACCCAGTGATTTGCTTCTGTGTACAATGATGAACAACATCAGTGTACATGGCATCTGGATACCCTCTGATACCTAAAGCATATGCTTCTAAAGGAGACAACATCTCAAGAGATAAGGGCTGTGGAGCCATGCTTTGTCCCATGGAGACCATGTTTTCATAAACCTTCTGGATTCCTCCCAATTAAATAACTATTTTCTTTTTGTTTTGATTTCCAGGACTGTTTCACCAGGCTGCCCATGGTGATCTCTCCATGTCCATTGCCCTTCTACCCATCCAAGAAACTCAAAGGCATTCTCCAAGACCCAGTCATTGCAGACATAAAGACAAACAGACAAACAGTGCACAGATCACAGTGGGCACTCAGTAAATCTTGACTGATCAGTGGCTGAGTGGGCAAATGTGTGGTTGGATGAATAAGTTAATGGAAAAAAGTGCCTCTTCTGCCATGGGAGGAAACAGAAAAAAAGATGCCTTCTGTGTACTAGGAAGCGAGTTCTCACCAAACACTAAACCTGCCCTTGCCTTGAACTTGGGCTTTCACCTCCAGAACTGTGAGAAATTAGTTTGTTGTTTATAAGCCACCAGTCCAGGTGTGTTGTGGTGGCATCCTGGAAGGAGCAAGATGTTCCTGCTTGGCCTCTTCCTTCTTCCTTGGTTTCCACTTAAAGATCCCTAGGAATCCCCAGAAGGATCAGACTCCCTATACCAAGCATGTCCTCATGCACCAGTAGCTAAGGGACTCATCCTGGACACTAGAGCTGAACATGCTAGGGATCCAGTTGGACCACTTGGGAACAGGACTCTATTCATGTTCTGCCAAAGACCCCAGATCAGGCACATCCATGGCCATGGACACCCACCAGCACCATCCTGAGAGGAACAAAACTTGTAAGTGGACACCTGGAGGTGCCCTGTACTGCACTAGGTACCCAGCCTGTCCCTGTGGCCTCCTTGGTACATCTAGGCTAAAAATGGTATGGGCTCATGCCCAAAGCTGAAATTTTGGAGCAATCTGCCTGTTTCTGAGCATGCTTGTCTTGTTTTTGCCATTCTGGGGATTGAACCCTGGGATGCTCTATCAATAAGCTAAATCCCCACCTCTTTTTATTTTTGATTTTGAGACAGGGTCTACCTAAGTTGTCCAGGCTAGATTGCAATCTAGGATCCTCCTGCTTCCATATTCTGAGTATTGGGGACTACAGGCATCCACCACTGCACCTGGGTTACTACGCACTGTTATGTAAGAAATAGAAAGTAGATATCAAAGTCATGTCCTGTGATCCATGGCCATTCGCACAATTAACCACTGGCTTTCTGACTGCACCAGGGGCTAGGAACCAGCCTGGTCCTAGTGAAATGGATTTGGGATCAAGTCTAGAATAAATAGCCAGGAAAGGCATTCATTGGCCACACAGCTAGGGAACTGATGATTTTTCACTGACACTTCAGGATCTGCATGAAATTCAAATTGTCATTACAATGCGGCACATAACACAACCAACATTTTAAACGACAACCCACAGAGTGGGATGGTGGGGAGAAGTGATCGTGTCATAGGGCCCTGCTAAAGGGAATGAAAAGATGGGCTTCAAAAGCTTTTTCTGTGAAAGGTTGAGAAGAATCCAGCCCTGCATGGCATGCTGTAGCCGGTCCTTTCAATCACACCACTGCCACCACCAGATATGTCTTCTGCCCACCACACAGCATGTTGCTGTGCCAACATATATTCTGAGTCATCCAAGCAGATTTAATGTTATCACCATGAAGACTTTCTCTTTGCCTTTTCTTGTGAAATTGTTAAAAGGAAGATTCTGTTTCAGGAGAAATCCTAAGTCTTGGCTAGAAGCTGTGAATGTCCTGTGAGGGTAAGCACAGGACCCCTCTCCTCCCCTTTCTTCCCTGTTCTTCCTAATTGTCCTAATCCCCAAGAAAAGACACACACCGCCACTGGCTTGAGTTACCAGCCCCACCAGAGGTCCTACCTTCCACTTTGGTTCTCCTGGCGAATTCACATAAGGGATTGATCCCTCTGAATTTGGAACCAGGTCTCCCTCTGTGGAGATTTTTACCAGAGACACCGGTGCAGGACACATGACTGTGACATAATGACTCACAGAATTTCTCCCGCAAAGCACCAAAATATTTTGGATCCTAAACACACTTCTCTGTATGTCTGAAGATAGGCTCCCTTTGTCTTCCCACTGGGCCCCTATCTTAGGCTTAGGGATACTCATTGCAGGTTGCCTCACAGTTATTCTCTTTGTTCTGGAGAGATTTGTTTACACTAATCCACAACTCAACACCACCCTTTCAGGGGACTCCACTCCATAACAATGGGAAACCTCCCCCCTATGCAGAGAGCACCACAGCTCACTGCTTTAAAGGTGCTTCTCACACAGCACGGGCTTAAGGTGAAACCAAAAGATCTAAACTGTTTTGGGGATGAATTGGTAATCATCGCACCATGGATTAGCCCCAAGAACATTTGGGACCCCCAAATTTGGATGAGGGTTCTATACCTAGCTAGGAAAATAGAAGTTCATGAGGGCTACTTCCCACCAGAACTTTCATTCTGATTCTCATAGTGGTTATTGCCAGCCTTCAGGGCTCCTCAGCAGAAGATATCATTAAAAATCACAATGATTCTCTAGATGACAAGAACATGATTTTGCAAACCTCCACTTCAAGCATTGTGACCTCTGAGGAGGAGACAGATGTGGATACTGACAAAGGCCAACCCTGGAGTAATAAAGACCTCCCGCCATCTTCCCCTCCCCCTCTGTACCCTTGGAGTGAATTGCCCTCTCCCACTCCCTCCAGAGTTCTCTCTGGAGTTCCCTCGTCCAAGCAGGAAACTTTAAAAGGATCTTCTTTTTCTCCCAAGAATCCATTTGCAGTGTACCTCATCAATTTGGGTCCGGATGGGGGTGAAAGGCCTTGGATCCCCACCCCACTTCCAGACCTTGCCCTTCTTAGGAAGGCATCTCAGGATTATGGTCCGGACTCCCCCTACTTTGAAGAAATACTTAATCAATGGTCAGCTAATCTTCAAACTCCTTTCGATTGGCTTACTGTCCTCAAAGCCTGTTTAACTCGCTCACAATTCTTGCAATGGAAATCCTCCTATGAGGAGGAAGCAGAACAAACAGCATAGGATAATTTGGCTTATAATATCCCCTTAACATTGGACATGCTTACTGAATATGGGAATTATATTAGTCCACAAGCCCAGTCGCAAATTGGTAACCTTACGTTTTTCGACAAAGTTAAAAGTTTGGCCATAAAAGCCTTAAAAAACATTACACCACCAAAAGCAGAGGAACTATTTAGAAATTTAATGCAATCCCCTAATAAATGGTTTCCTGACTTCTTGTCATGGGTTACAGAGGCCATAGTAAAGAGAGTTCCATCTGGTCACGCTCAGGATTCCTTAATAAAACAATTGGCTTGGGAAGGGGCAAATACCAAAACAAAAAATGCCCTAGTCCCTGTCAGAAATGAGTCAATCTCAAAATGCGTTTCAGCTACAAAGGAGGTTACTCCTAAAGCAGGCCCCATACTTGCACTAGTAGCTGCAATCAATAAATTGGCCCTTCAGCATGGAGAAAAATTCTTGCATGACAAGCTGGGGCCTATTTTCTGGGATTGTAATAAAAAAGGACATGTAGTGAAAAATTGTCCACAAGATAATAAGCCTTCAAAACCAAAAACTCTTTGCCCAAAATATAAACAAGGATACTACTGGGTAAAGGATTGCAAAAGGAACAATTTAAACTTAAAAGGGGGCAACCCTCAGCCCCACAAGTAAAAGGGACCACTGCACATCCCAGGTGCGCTGGACATTGCCAATCCTGGAAACAAAACCTCGAATGACCATTCACTTAGACGGAGTTCCCATTAAGGGTCTAGTGGATATGGGAGCAGATATTACCATCATTGACTCTGCTACCGCCTCAAAAATGCAATGGAAAACAATAGCTGGTCCTAACATTCAAGGAGTGGGTGGTCTCCAACCCACTCATCAAGTGTACTCCTCTGTGATTTGGCAAGACCTTGTTGGCAAAAAGTGTGCTTTTCGCCCCCTAATCGCTGATGTTCCCAACGAGGTATATTAGGAATGATGGATACTGTTTTGACAACAGATGATAAGACCTTTTGTGATAAGATAATAGTACATGACAAAATAGGTCTTTTGGGTACACAACTTCCCCAATTCTAAAGGTCACTGTTCTGCCCCTCCTAAAGCCTGAACCCATTCCCATACAGTGGGACACCCAAGATGACATATGGGTAGAACAGTGGCCCATTCTAGAGCCTAAACTTACCATCCTAAAAATGCTGGTGGAAGAACAGTTAAAACTCAGGCACATAGAGCCTTCCACTAGCCCCCACAATACTCCTGTCTTTGTCATTCCAAAAAGAAATGGTAAACATAGACTCCTGCAAGACCTTAGGCCTATTAAAAAACACATGAAAAAGATGGGATTCTTTCAGTAGAACTCCCCCACCCTGCTAGTATTTCAAACAATTATCATATAATTGCCATTGACATAAAAGATTGTTTTTTCTCAATTCCTATTGCACAACAGGACAAACTATATTTCACTTTCATGGTTTGGGAACCTAATACTGGGATCCCAGCACAAAAGTAACAATGGACAGTACTGCCCCAAGGAATGCCCCTATGTGTCAACACTTTGTTTCGCATGCCACCAGGCCTCTCATTAAACAATGTTTAATAATGCACTATATGGATGATATCTTACTTGCCCACAGAGTTAGTGCCACATTATTAACTTGCCTTAAGAAACTTTTGGCCAACCTCACTAAATTGGGGTTACATGTGGCAACTGACAAGGTTCAGTACCAACCACCCTTTGAGATTTTAGGATATAAAATTTCATCAAAAATTAGGCCCCTCAGACCAACTATACTTATAAAACCTAAATATACCATAAATGAATTACAACAACTTTGTGAACATGTTAATTGGCTCAAACACTTTCTGCCCATCCCTCTAAAGGACTTGACCCCTTGTTCCACTTGCTCAGGCAAGACTCCTACCCTTCAAAGAAAATTACCCTAACTTCACAAGCCCTGCTAACAGTTAATCACATCAATAACTGTCTTGCTGATCTCCAAACACAATGTTATGATGAAAGTCATCTCCTGCTAGGGATTGTCTTGTTGTCCCCAGGGGCACCCCTTGTTGTCATTTGGCAGCAGGATGGCCCTCTGTTCTGGGTACATCTTGCGAGGAGTCACTGCCACAAAATCACCAGCAGACTGGAGAGCATTATTCTTACAGTGCTTAAGATAAGATATTATTGTAATAAGGTCTTCAATGCTGAGCCAGTTACTCTGTCACTTCCATTAACTCAAATTGAAATCTTACACCTCATACAGAACAACACTCAATTCCAAACCTTAATCTCTGACTTTCCAGGACAATTAGATAATCGCCTTCCTCCTAACAAGATGCTTCAGACACTACAATCCCTAGATATTTCTCCTCCAAAAAATGTCTTCCCTTCCTCACGACCCATACCCAATGCCCCATGTGCATTTACCAATGCCAATAAATAAATGTTTGGGGTACTTATAAAAACAGTAAATGAACCAGACATCACACATCTAGAAAACCAAACAGGGTCTGTTCAACTAGGTGAATTGAGGGCTGTAATTCAAGTATTTCTTCTATGCCCAGAAACCCCCATTAATATATTTTCTGACAGAAAATACACTGTAGAAGTGGCAAAAACACTCCCCTTTTCTGTGTTCAGACTAACCAATAAACCAATTGATCAAGCCCTCCACACCTAAAGGAACTTACTGAAAGCAGACAGTTTCATGGTATATTACCCATGTACAATCCCACACAAATCTGCTAGGGATCATTGCTCAGGGTAATGATAAAATAGACAAACTTTTCTCATGTTACTCCATTTCATTGAGTGCCTTAGAGCAAGCACTCATACTACATACTAAGTTTCACATGTTAGCTAGCAATTGGAAGGTTTTGTTTCCTGAACTCTTTTTGGCACAAGGTAAACATATGGTGCAAACTTATAAATATTGTGCCCCTATGGCACCACTTGGTCCCTTACAACCTCAAGGAGTTAATTCTAGAGGCCTATCCCCTAACAAGCTCTGGCAAATGGATGTTACCCATATTCCTTCCTTTGGGAAATTAAAATATGTACATGTCATTGTGGACACTTATTCCAAGCTCACTTTTGCTATTGCACAGTCTGGAGAAAAAACCTCAAATGTAATAAAGGCTATAAAAATGGCTATGTTAATTATGGGAGTTCCTTGGGCCATAAAAACTGATAATGGGCCTGCCTACACCTCTTGCAGCTTCCAGCAGTTCTTAAAATCATGGGGTATCTACCATACAACTGGCATTCCATATAACCCACAAGAGCAAGAAATAATTGAAAGGACCAATCGCACATTAAAGGAAACATTGTAAAAACAAAATGATATTCATATATGCCTGAACCCTAACCTCTCACTCACACATGTTCTATTTACACTTAATTTTCGCACATTTGATAGCAATGGTGTGAGCCCCACATATAAACATTGGGGTTCCTTTCCTTCTCTGACCCCCTTACCCCTGGTATACTGGAAAGACCCACTCACAGGCACATGGCAAGGACCACACCCTCTTATCACCCAGGGATGAGGGTTTGCTTGTGTTTTTCCAGAGTCCACTCCTAACCCCATTTGGATACCAGCCAGAAATGTCAAGCCAGCCACCACTAGCCAAATTCCAAAGATTAAGCCTATTGGACAAGAAACAATACCAATGGCCCCCGCATCGGAGAGCCCATAAGAAAACATGGGGTGACATAAAGGCATTAGCCACCCAAGCCATGGAGATATCACCATCTGGGGACCATAGCCCAGGCACTCTATTCTTACTCATGTGTGCTATTATAACTGCTAACTCTCAGGTATGTACCACACAGGTAAGTTCTCCCCCCGCCACCTTTGGACACTTGTTCAGCAACCCCCTATACTTCAGATTGTCCATAATCAGGTTCCTTCATTCCCTAGGTTTTCCACTGTGCCAAATGCCCCAACAAAATCACCCATTAACATCAGCATTGATATAAAGAATTCTCTAAGTTTCTTGCTTATAAACACAACTTTTACAAATACATCACTTCATACTGATGATCACATCCAATTCAATTACACAAGTAATGGAGGTGACTTTCTATAGTATTGCTGGACTAATAACATCCTTTATCTACTGAATGATATAGAATCCCTAGAAAGATGCAAGGTGAGTGACTTAAGTCACCAAAAGGTCAACAAATCAGGCCTTGGTGGTCCTACATTGGCTAATCCCATTTACTTTCAGGGACCACTAGACAATATTGAGGAAACAGATCTCTATCCAGATGCCCACAAAGACACAATGAAGCCCCCCAATTCTCAATGTACCCTTCCTGATTGCTCCAAACCTAACACATTTAATTACCCTCCTTCTTGTGTTCTATGCCATGGACCCTACTTGACTGGAATTAATGGAACACTGACTTATCATGATGCAGTCATTCCTGTGGTCTTCACTGATCTATCATTCAATGATTCATCTGCAGCCACAGTATTTCACTTTGAGGCTGATAGTGCTAGTAACCCTTTTGGCATAAAAATCCTATGCAACAAGTACACTTGCGCAGACCTTTCTCCTCTGAAATTCCTGAATGCCACTGTAGATGGAGATAAAGGCCATTACCACCGGCAAGATAAAGTGTTTGTACATCCTCCACTTTATGTTATTCAAGTTTCAAACTTCAATTTGACCACCCTCACAGGCAACATGATTAAGTGTGCACAATTAAGCTGTGCTCTTGCTAACCATTTGGATATTAACATCCCACTTCATATCATGGTTCATACCCCCTCATTTCTGTATACCTTGTTTACTGACATGGATCTAATGTTTCCTATCACGTTAACAGAATCACTCTCATCACAACCATCAACTGAATTCCGCAGAAGACAAGACTTCGGAATCTCTGCTGCCATAGCTGCCACCTTGATTGCCTCCACTGCTGCTACAGCTGCCTACGCTGCTGCCTTAATCCAGTCTGGATCCACTGCTACTGCCCTTCAACAAACTATATACACCTTCTCTGATTTGTTCTATGGCCTTACATCATTAACCACACTTACCTTTGATGGCATACACAATTTACAAGCCCAAATAGACATACAACAACAGCAAATAGATTATTCAATGGCAACGAAAGATTTTCAGTGAACCATTATTGCTCAGCCTTCATCTGTTTGTATAACAGATGTTACTCTTCATAACCTTACACATGCCAGAGATTTACTTGCGCAACAACTGAAGGCTGAATGGTCACAAAAATTTCTCAGTGTAACACGTCTCACTGAACAGGAAATCACAAACATGAAAAAAAATCAGGGTTAATCAATACAACAAATATGGTCGAAGATAAAAAACATGCGGAATCCTAAAAACCTGAAAATGTTAGGACTAGTCTGCATACTCTTCCTTGTAATTCTTGCAGTTCTTAAATGTTTGTGGTCCATTTTCAACAAGAGACTAACAAGGGTTCAGGTCAATCAGGTCCTCTTGAAGGAATCCCTTGTCCAAATTAATAAAAAATGGGCGAAATGTTGGGAGAAATCCTAAGTCTTGGCTAGCAGCTGTGAATGTCTCAAGTGTGTAAGGAAAACCTTCACACATTCACACCCATCAGGAATACCTACAGAGAGGAGCATTCCACTCTGGTCACTTGGGAAAGTAAACAACTGTCCCCAAATTTACCTAGTGTTACCAAGGGAACCTGTATAGGGGCCTGGTGGTCTGATTCCCTGTGGCACATTGTGATTGGGTTAAATGTCTATAAAATGTATGGTTTCTCCTGCAATAAACGATTTGCAGGTTGTTTACCACAAACCTGCATTTACCCAACTCCTGGGGTCTGGGTTATGACTCTGTTGGCTCTTACCTGTGCCTGAGCTAGCCTGGCACACACCCCTTCAATTCTGACCTACCTAGGAAAATATTTTAATCAGCTCATTCCAGAAATAACTATGGGAATTCAGATGTTCCCACTCTGCTGTTTCTGGAGGTTGTGACAAATGTCTAATGAAGTCTCCAATTTGACCCAATCCACAGGGTGAAACGCTGTGACTGGCAGCCATTTCAAAACCCACATGGAAAGGCCCATGTGCATAAGCATATGAAAAGCTCACAGAAACTAAGCTATGAAAATAAGAAAACCCCCCAAATTGGGCCTCACTTCTCATATTCCATAGATATAACCTATCCTCCTTCATTCAGCATCCTGCCCTGTGGCCATGACTCTTGGAGTTGGAGAAGAATGCTCCTGGGAAATGCAGGCCAGTGTCCTGTGCACAGTGATACAGCAATAACCAAGCCCTGCTCAGAGACAAGGACCAGCTGGGGCATGAGCACATGGAAGAATGAGGTGCCTCAACACTGACAACCTAGTCAGACAGCATGTGAGTGAAGCATTGGAAGAGCAGAGGTATAGCCAAGTAAAGCTGGAACAAGTTTTAAGAACACCTGTGTGACCCTATGCCAGTTTCCATGCACATTCCTTTATTCATTTGACTATGTTGCTTGGTAGGAATGCTGTCTTGATCTCTATAATAACCTCCTATGAGGTGAAGAAGTGATCTTAAGGGCAAGTAGGCTGAGATTCATGGGGGAAGTGTTGCCAACATCACTAAGCTAAGAAGAAGCAAATTGAATCTTCCTCCCTGACTGGGTGCCATCCTGTCAGCCACTCTTTCCACTATCCCTGTTCTTTCTGGGGCCTCTTGAACTAAATATTTTAAAAATTAAATGAAATTTGAAATTTCCCAAATACACTTTAAAGTTTGACTAAGCACATGTATATGCTTTCCATGAACACATCTTTTTTTTTACTGTAAACACATTGGATACTTGTTGTTTCTCTATTTGTACATGGAGTCAAGGCATACCATTTGTGTAATCATAAATTTACATAGGGTAATGTTGTTTGATTCATTCTGTTATTTTTCCCTTCCCCCCACCCCTCCCACCCCTCTTTTCCCTCTATGCAGTCCTTCCTTCCTCCATTCTTACCACCCTCCTTATCCCTAACCCTAAACCTAACCCTAACCCTAACACTAACCCCTCCCACCCCCATTATATGTCCTCATCCGCTTATCAGTGAGATCATTCGTCCTTTGGTTTTTTGAGATTGGCTTATCTCACTTAGCATGATATTCTCCAATTTCATCCATTTGCCTGCAAATGCCATAATTTTATCATTCTTCATTGCAGAGTAATATTCCATTGTATATATATGCCACAGTTTCTTTATCCATTCATCAACTGAAGGGCATCTAGGTTGGTTCCACAATCTGGCTATGGTGAATTGAGCAGCAATGAACATTGATGTGACTGTATCTCTGTAGTATGCTGATTTTAAGTCCTTTGGGTATAGGCAAGGAGTGGGATAGCTGGGTCAAATGGTGGTTCCATTCCAAGCTTTCTGAGGAATCTCCATACTGCTTTCCAGAGTGGCTGTACTAATTTGCAGCCCCACCAGCAACTTATGAGTGTACCTTTTTCCCCACATCCTCGCCAACACCTATTGTTGCTTGTGTTCTTGATAATCGCCATTCTAATTGGGGTGAGATGGAATCTTAGGGTAGTTTTGATTTGCATTTCTCTTATTACTAGGGATGTTGAACATTTTTTCATATATCTGTTGATCCATGAGCACATCTTTTATATACACTTTAATGCATGGAATTTATGTCATCAAGGTCCACTTGGACACAATGAAAACACTGACCTGAGACCCACACACTTGTGTCTGCCTTACCTGTTAACTGGATTCCAACAGCATGAGGTATAGAAAGGAAGAAGAATAGGCTCCAAGGACAATCCTGAATACATTCTTTGGGCACCCAGGAGTTGTTGAAGTCCTTGCCCAAACAATGACCTTATTGACTAATGGTAGTTTTTTTCCTGGGGCAGGGTCTCTCCACTCCAGTCCTATTAATGTCTGGGTCTGGTACTCTGTGTCATGGTGTCCTCCTGAGCACCCTAGGGTGTGAAACAGCACTCTTGGCCTCAACCCCTGGTGGTCAGTCCATGCCCTGCCCACGTTATGAAAACCAAAATGTCTGTAGATATTGCCACCTGACTCTCGCGGGACAAAGCAGCAGTTTGAGGTGGATGGGCCTCACATTTTTAGTCACTTCCCACAGGTGAACACTTCTCCCTGTGGCTCTGGAATGCACTGCTGTGAAGAAAAATGCAGACAATGCCCAGAGAATGCAGACAGAGCCTGCTGCCTGAGTATGGATGATGTATGCCCCAGGCACACTGAAAAACACTTTGTAGGGACTGAGCCACAACCCGATGAAGCAAGATCGTCTTCATCTGATTCCACAGCAAGGAAATTAAGATTTAGAAAAGTGAAACTTTCCCCTTCTCTCAGGACAGTAGGCAGTGGTGACTTTGGGCTGTACCTCTGAATGCCCTGACTGTGGAAGAGTCCCAAGACTTACAGAAGGTGGAACTCTACCAGACCCCTGAGCTGCTGCCTTCTGGAAACCAAAAAAGCCTCCAGGTACAGTGACAATTGCTCACTGCTCTACCAGAAATAAATCCACATGTCCAAGGGGTCTCATCCGTGGTTCCTGGGATGAGCACTCATGGGAGACCTCAAGGGACCTAGAGCTCTGGAACAGACAAGAACAGGTTCCTTGGTGTCCAAGGAGTTTCACATCCAGCAATCTCAGTGTCTCACTTTGCTTCTTCATTGAGAAATCCCGGGGTGTGATCAAAGCAAGTAACTTACACATGGATCTAGATGGAAAGCATTTGACACTGACTCCCAAGAACAAGCCACAATGGGGACATCTGATGCTTCACCCAATAAGGAGGGAATGGTGAGTGTGAAGACTTTCCCTCTCTCCAGGTCAGTGGTGGCTCCAGCAAGCTCCCAGGCAAACAAGGCAGCTTTCCTCCAAGCTCTGAGGTCCACCCACACCTGGGGTTCCAGAGGTCATCAGTGGCTGAGGTGGTAATAGCTTTCTTGCCACCTCTGGACACTGGTGTTTTTAAAGACTGGGCCATCAAAAAGAATGACCCTACAATAGAAGAATTTCAGATCCTCTGGTCTCTAGAAGCCCAGGAGACCAGAGTTCTCTCCCCAGGCTCCTCCCACTGGATCTGCACCTGGCATGACTCCTTCCACTGCCTCCACGTCCACATCTAGGGTATAATCCTGTTCCATCTTGGAGGATGAACCTTGTCCCTTCTGTATCTTCTGATCCCCTCACCAGCATCTCCAGTCTCTGACATTACTCCATGGAAGAATGTTGCGGTCAAATTCAAAGTAAAGCTTTGGAGTACAGATAACCTGGAATCCATCAATAAGTCTTGGAGTCCCAGACATAATGGGAAAGGGAATTTCAAGAAGGATAAGGGATTACCTAGTCACTGGGGCATCCCAGGATGAAGCCTGCACCCTGGAGATGGCAGACCTCAGAGATTTTTCAAAGGCCTGGGCAACAGAGACTGTGTGCCTTGGCCCCATGGGGAGATGGAAGCTACCCATAAAGCAAAAGGCACAGGTTGCTGAAACCAGGTGCTTTTCAGGCTTTAGCATCTGTTGTGACTTATCTGTGCCATTAACACAGAGGTATACACTTGTGTCTTTCTGGGATGTCAGAACTTGGTGTGTAACAATAAATTCACAAGCTACACCAATTCCCTTGGTTTTAATTCATTGAGTACTCAGGGTTCACAAGGGGTCATGATGCGACAATCACATGTTCTTTTCTCTATTCCAATCTTAATTACTAATAACACTCAAGGAACACACCACACACCATACAAAGATAGAGATATCACAAAATGACTGAGGAAGGGTTAACAGTGGCCACAGAATTTAAAGAGTTCACAGTGAGATCAAAGTTGGAGCAGTTACAAATGCAGGTTGCTCAGGGGCACAGAGCAAAGCAGCCCATGGCACAGGGTCAAGACCAGGGTCCTGATGGCAGACAGCTTCACAAGATGGGTTATGCAGGAAGAGTCAATTAGCTAAAGTCCCAGGGCCCCTCAATAGTTCACCTGTTGACCTCCTGAGTTCCTGGTCAGTTGACCCCTGATGCATCCACTGGGAAGTATGATAAGATGGTGGGTCAGTGTGCAACTCTCTGCCACTGTCTCAGGAGCCTCTCCTGGTGTTCAGGTGAGGGGGCTGCATGGTCAGATAGTCTGAAGTGTCTGGTAAGCTCAAGATCCTGGTTTCCCAGATGTGAGTCTGATACACCTATGTGTCCATGTGCATCTGATAACTTAATAAATTAACAGGTGGTGATTTTTATGAACATGATTAATTTATCCATGGATTTGTGCCTTATGCTTGTACTGCACAGCAGAGGTTATTCTTTTCTTTCTTATTTCTCAGTGTGTGGTACTCAGGTTGAACCCAGTACCTGGGCACATTTCCACTGAGCTGCACCTCAGATCTATATTTTCCATTTTGAGACAGGAGCTCACTAAGTTGCCCAGGCTGGCCTAGAACCTGTGATCCTTCCACCTCAGCCTCCCATGAGACTTGGGTACAGATGTGCACCACTGTGCCCTGTTGGGGTCATTCCTCCTGGTCAGTTCTGCATGCCCAGTGTCTGGTGATCATCCACCTGTCCAGACAAGGATTCTCAGCACTTGCACTCAGAAGGGGGTAGCTCAAGGCACACTGCCCCCACTATACAAAATGGGGTAGCTCAAGGCTGGGCATGCTGTTTTGCACAGCCTGGAGGGACTTGGCTGGTACAGTCTGCACTCCAAACTCTCCCATTGCCCTCTGCTCCTCAGCCTGGGAGTAAGCAACTGAATGGTCACCTGGGGCTACAGAGTTGTAAGATAGGAGTCTATAATCCCTTGTGACAAGGGACCACAGGAGCCACCAAAGTAGGGTGACAAAGGTGACCTCTCTGAGAGGACAAGGACCCCCACCTACCCCCAGCATCGTGCATCTGCATACTACTTGGCTGAATGCCTAGGCAGGGAGGGGTTGACCCTGAGTGGGAGGAGCCTCAATACTAAACTTAATAAGTTCAGCATGTTTGTTCCCTCTCTGGCACAGATAAGCATGTGGACTGTGATTTATACCTGCTTCCTCCCCTCCTCACCTTCATTCACTGCTTGGGGAGTTTTCTGTTTGCACTTGAACTCTAGAAGGCTCAGACTTTGGCCATGACTGTGGGTTCACCTTTGATGTGCAACCCAAAATGGGTTGTTGGACTTCTTCATGCTTATCTTCTTCACCTGTGCAGCCAAGAACCTTGCTCTGATGGGATGGTTGGAAGGTGTCCAGGTGGGTTGTTGTGTCTGACCCCTTGGTTACTAAGGTGAAGCACTTGGTACAGCTTGAGAACTGCCTCCATGTCAGGCCCCTTCCTCAGAGCCCGGTGGGTACTGTAACTCACCTTGCATCAACAAACTGTGGATTTGTTGATCATTCAGTTCAAATCCAGACCCCCTCCCTCCCCACAGTCATCACTGCCATCCCCAAAGTTGGTTTTAGTGGGAGGCAACCTCCATTGGCAAGGACAGCCAGGTCTTAGCATGTTCTGTTTCCCAAGTTTCTGAGTGCAAGTAAGAAGCAAGGAGCTGGGGCAGCTCTGGAATGACCTCCATTACTGCATTGCTGCCAGGAGGTTGGGTGTGGAAACACTCACCAGCCTACAGATCTTCTGCTGTAGGAAGAGGTAGTGCAAGCCTGTCTGTAGAGGTTCCACCAGGGTGCTGAGGGGTGGATATACCACCAGGGTCCTGGAGGGGCTGGTGGTAGGTGCAGGAGGACACAGCCAGGACACCATCAGCAGTATGGCATCAGAGTTTCTTGCTGACTGTGAGTCAGGCTCCAAACACACTCCCCCTGCCTCCTCAGTGCTGGGTAACTGAGGCCAGACCAGCTGTGGGCACCATGACCATCTCTTCCCATATGCCTCCTGAGCCTGTCAGGATGACAGAGCCCATGAATGGGGACAGTGGACATGAAGGGCAAGTGGGGGTTGCTGAGCCTGTGTCCTATGTCTGGGCCCCAGAGGGCTTCTCAGAGCCATAGAAATAAACATGTGGCAAGGGCTAGAATGAGTAGTGTGTGATGGGGTTGGAAGAGTGCCTGGCACAGAAGCAGATGCCAAATAATTGCAAAGGCATCTTGTCAATGTCATCTTCAGTAAATGAATTCTATTCTAATGAGCATTCACTACCTTCATGACCATTCACTAATGAGACAGAGAATGGTGCAGTCAGCTGCTGTGGATTCATATGAGAGATGTGCACAAGTTTCCAGCCACACTTACAGCTTGAAGCCTTTTTTCTGTATCCCAGGGTCAATGCTTCTTGGGGGTGCACTGCATGTCTCACTCCAAGGTTGCTGAGTCCCAGGGCTTCATGTTGCAGGAAGAAGAGATGGATGCTGTTTTGGATAAGAGAGATTTTCTTCTGTGATTCCCACCAGTTAATGGAAGTAGAAGACAGGTCCTCAGAAGTCCACATTTTATGGGCTCAGGTCTCAGATGCCAGTAGGTCCTTTTGATGCTCTCTGCCTGCCACGGCCTGGTTCAACAGTCAGAGAACTGAGTACCAGCTCCTGTGGACTTCTCTGTGTGTTTTGAGGTGTGATTTGCCTTCTTCCTCTGGTGTTGGGTGTTCCTGGGTGTGGACAGCCCATCTTCCCTGGTGCTGGCCTTGGGCCATTGGGCAGTGGACAAAAACAGCTTCAAGGGAGGATCAGGGCAGGGTGGGTTTTTGTTGTGGGATAAGGAACTATTTAGAATGGTGTCTGGTGCAGACCTATCCAAGCCTTGGAAGAGTCCTGAACATGATGGAGCAACTGAACACATGAGCAAGTGCTGAGGCAGAAGGTCAAGGTCACAGACCATGGGTCGAGGGGTACTTGGTGCCCTGAAGCACATGGAAAACATCTGGAGGATCTGAGTGTGTGGCAACCCTGGACAAGGATAGAAACAGGCAGTGATTGGGTTTGCTTACCCTTCCATACATCAGGGTACCCCAGGAGGATGAATGACAGTGGGGGATGTGGGTGGTGGACAGGAGAACCTGGGCTCTGTCCTCACTGTGCTGCTGTCCCTGAGGGTGATATAGAGGGGATGCATGGCAGCAGGTTGTGTCCCAGGACCCCAGTTGGCTGGAGAGAAGTAATGTGATGACCAGACATGGAGGTTTTGCAAACTGGTTGATGTGAGATGCCAGGATACCATGCTGAATGTGTACAGCCCGGAGCATGCTGCTTTCTTCTCCAGGGTTCACAGGGCTGCATGGCAGTCAAAATCCTGCAAGGGTATTGGAGTGTGCAAGCTGTGATCAGAGTCTGAATGTGGATTCTTCCACAGACAGGTGGCTCTTCTGTGTGACATATTTCCCTTAAAATAAATTCAGTCACACCAGAGAACCAACTGTCTGGATACCCCTCATCTAGCCTCAGCAGATACAACACTGTGCCCCTTGGTCATCTTGTGAGTTGTTATGAAATCCCTCAGGGTGCATAGAGGAGAGGCTGACTGACCACCTGGGTCCCTCCTGGGTCAGAGGATGGAGCTCTGAGGCTTTGAGGCCAAAGGTAAGGAGAGATGCAGTAAGATGTGTGGAGAAGATTCCAGAAGCACACAGGGCAGAAACAGTAGGCTGGGTGACATTGGTTTTGACCAGAAGATGGGCATGCGTGAGCTGGTTCCAGGAGGGATCAATCTTGCTGCAAAAGAAACAAGTCACCCAAGGCAGCAGTGGGAGGTAAGGGAAGGTGAGACAGGTTGCAGTGTTCACCTGCTCACAGGCCTGTCCCCATAGAAACAGTGGTGAGTAGTGAGTGAGACTCAGGGAGGAAGGGTGGTGGGGACCAATCTGTCCCACATGGCTGGGCACGAGGAGGTCTCCTGGGTTTGAGGTGTGTGGTGGAACAGATGTGCCATCTCAGGGAAATGAGGAGCAGTCATCAGAGGTGAGGTGTCTTGCTGGGAGGTGCTAAAGAGGCAGCAAGGGGAGGCATGGGAGAGAGAAGGTTTCTGCTTGGGAGGCGCCTGGGCAAGGGTGCACAAAGCATAGCACAGAAAGTGTATGTGGGGTGGGATTCAGTCTCTGAGGAGCCTGTACTGAGCAGCACAGGAGGGGTGCCCTCAGAGGGGGTGTGTAGGTTGAGATAGTCCACAGAGCTTTGCCTGCCCAGAGGGCCTCCTCAGCCAGACTCCTTGCAGTGCAGTGTTTTCATTCCTGTGGGAGAGGCTGACCACAGAAGTGGTGTCCCCTAGGAGGAGGCCAATGGATGGGGGTTCAGGGAGACAAGTATTGCCATCCTTAGAGGCTGAGTCCTGAGCAGGGAGCATGTGGCAGGTCCTGTTCTGTATCTACCCTCCTCATTATCCTCATGCCTTCTCCAGCCCTTCCCTCTTATGCCTATGTCCACTCCAAGCTGATGAAGTGACAACTTGTCTCTAAGAGAGAAGCAAATCCTGAGATATTCTCAGACACATGTTACATGGAGAGACAGACAAATGGCAGGGTGAGGTATTGATAGGTTTCACCTCAGGGAGACCAAAGGTAAGTGGAGAAAATGGAATCCTAGTTGGTTTGTGACTGGGGTCTGTGTACTTGCCAAAGATGGCCTGTACTTCTTCACAGAACTGGAAGGGAGCACAGCAGAGCCCGGCACAGAATGTGGCACTAGGTGGAGCAACATGGATGGCAAAGCTCAGATAAAAGTCAGCACAGACCACTTCATTTGTTCTCTGGAAGTCTGAGGAGGCTTCTGGGATCAATGTTGGCAAAGATCCTTCCAGAGTTGGAGGCAGAGGCCAGGAGTGCTGAACCTGTTCAGGGGCCCCAGGATGGTGATCTGGATGCTTGTCTGCCTGATCTCTTCCTCCTGGAGAGGTAAACCCTGGAAGCCACTGTCTTGCATGCTCCTCTCTGTGCAGCATGATGTCGGGCATTGCCACCTCAGAATCTGTAGATACAGGGCCCCTCTTTATGGATTTCTGAAAACTTAACAGTCTCTCCAGCCTGCATCTTCAAAAACAGCAGTATTTTTTCTTTCTTTTGTGGTTTTCTTTTGGTACTGGGGTTTGAGTATTAATTCTCAGGGGCACTATAGGTCTGATCTATCTGCCCAGTCCATTTCATTTTTGATTTTCAGACAGGGTTCAGTGAGACTGGCATGAAACTTTCCATCCTCCTACCCAGGCTGTCATGCTACATAGATTACACGTGTGCATTAGTGTATCTGGCCTAAAATATGCAGTTTTCCACTCAAACAAAAGAACATTCCAAGAACCAGAGTAGATGTGGGCATCCTGTCCTTTTATCCTGATTCTAGGTTCAGGGCTCACCCTTGCCTGTGATCAGGCCAAGGCCCAGCAGCCTCTTCCTGTCTTTTATTTCCCAGAGAGAGGTGGTTGTGTTTTTGAGCAGCTCATATCCAAGCTGTGCATTTTTGTTGTTGTAGTTTTGTTTTCATTTTTTTTTTTCTGTTTTATTTGTGGTACCAGGGATTGAACTCCAGGGCACTCAACCATGAGCCATATCCCCTGCCCTCTTTAAAATTTTCTTTAGGTACAGGGTCTCACTGATTTGCTCAACACTTACTTTGGCTGAGGCTGTCCTTTAACTTTGATTCTCCTTTCTCAGCCTCCTGAGCCACTGTGATTACAGTCATGTGCCACCGTTCCCAGTCACATTCTGGTTTTGAAGGGGCTGATGAGCATCCTGATGAGAGGGTGAGAGGTTATGGTTGATGGCATCTGTGCTGTGGACTGTCAGAGATGTAGAGAAGATGACCAAGGCCTCCAGGCTAGGGAACAGGCTGGGGGACTGCAGAGACAGAGGGGGGTTGACAAATTGTGATGGGGTGGTCTGAGGTCCACTGGAGGGGAAGGTCTCACCAGCACTCATCCTATTCCAGTGGGCATCTGACTTACCCACAGTAGGGGAGATGAGGACCGGGTCCCCATGGTGGAGGGATCTCCCTAATCTTGGAGCTGAAGTTCAGGGGACACAAGGCAGGTGCTCAGTGAGGGCAGAAATGCAGGGGACACATGACAAAGGGGGAGCAGACCTCACTTTACATGCTCTGCTGGAAGAAACACCCCAGAGTTTAAATCCTAGGTCACAGAAATGCACTCAACATCATCTTCATGGTTTGCTCAGCCTCATGGAGCAGCCTTGACCCTCTTGCTCCTCTGACTCCAGTGCCTCCTGCCATCCTGGCTGGGACCTGAGGACCTGGACTCCTTCAGTGCAGTGTGACTGGCACAGTGACGTGCAGGTGTTTGAATGGAGTATCCAACAGTTTCTCAGGGTAGCTTCTGTGTCCTCCATGAAGCCACAACCCTGAGGAAGGTCACAAATGTACCCTTTCCCACCTTCCCCACAATCCCCACCCTAGAACCATGTATCTGCTTGTCACTAGCTGTTTCTAGAATATGATGCACACCCAGTATGAACTCTGGTTTCATTTTGCAAGTTTTCTCTGACTCCATTTACTCTGCATAAACACTGCACCAGGAGTTCATTGGACTTGCTGAGCTGTGTTGTGTGATGTGAGTGGGTGGTCTTCTGTGGAGGACACTTGGGTTTTGTGGTTGGGCAGTTATGGAAAAGGCTGCTGGGAGCTTGCCTGCACATGCATGCTCTGTAGCCTCACCTCAGTTCCCCTGGTGCACAGGAGGATTGCAAATATCCAGGTCATGTGAGGTGTGGGTGGACCTACTGTACTCAGTGACTGTGCCTTCCCAGCACGTGGGTACCTCCTGCTTCCTGACTTGGTCCTTATGACATCCCTTTTCCCTTCACACTTCAGATGGGTACTTAAGATATCTACTGTTTCACATTTGTGCTCACTGGATCCATCCGGATGCACTTTACTCTTTCAACATGTGTGTAACACATACCTTATTAATGAGTCTGAAATCTAACCTCTGTTTTACTTTCTTGGGTTCAGGTTGACCCCAGCGCCACCTAAGTGTATTCTCTGCCTGCTGGACAGTGCTGGTCTGGAGAGCTTGGTGTTCTCTTTTCTGGGTAGTATAGACAGATTGCTCCCTACCAGCCTCAAAGATTTCCTACCTGTGAATAAAAGCATGACCAGCCTCGTGCCCGGATGGGAGGACCTGGACAGCAGAGCTGAATGGCAGGGAGGACAGAGTCAAGGTGCATGCTAGGGGGGAGTAAGGGGAAAGGGTCTCAGGCCAAGACGGGCCCACTACACACTGTGCATGCTTCCCTGCAAGGTGGAGACTGTCAGGCCCTGAGAACTCTGGGTTGCCCAAAACACCTGCTGCCAATACCTACTTACTTCTCTGTGAGATCTTGAAGAACTGGAGGGTGGATGGTGACCTCCACTGGGTTGGACATGGGAACAGGCCAGTGGAGGCTGGGAAGAGAGCTCCCTGTGGCTCTGGGTACTGCAATTCAGTCCTCCCTTTAGCACCACCCCATCCCTGGAGATGTAGAGGAAGTCAAGGAGGCCCTGGAACAACCCTGACCACAAGCCTGGCCATCAACTATGGGGAGCAGAGCAGTGGGAAGCAGGGACAGAGGAGGCACCAGTCTGACATGAGGGGCTAACTGCTCCTGCTATGGGTGGAGCTGTGTTTTGGCTCCAGTGTCACCCATCCCTAGAGATGTCAGAGGACTCCCTTCTGCTATGTCAAGAGACCTGAGCTGGCAGACACTAGTGCACTTCCATTTAATGGATCAGAGAAACAGACTCTGAAATAGAAGACTTATTCTTGCTCCCAGCCAAGAAGAGTACCTGACTCCTGTTAGAGTGACTTCAGCCAGGCATGGCACACTGGCCTTCCTGGGATCATCTGGGAGAGGTCCCTGAGGTGACACCCTGTTGAGAATGTGTGAGCCACATATGGCACCATCACCACTCAGTCTCACCCACAGTGGGAACCAGTGAGTGTGGATGCCACTTTCAGTCTCTCTGTTAAGGTAGGCAGAACATTTGTAATGGTGTACAATTCCCTGCATGCTGCTGGCCAATGTGATATGTCACCCGGAAAACACAACCCATTTGATTCTGTTCAGGACCTAAGACCAGTTTCCTTCCCCTCCTGACATGCTGAGAGAAGGTGGATACTCATGGCACCTTGGGACAAGGAGCATCAGTGGGGGATAGAGGGCATCAGTATCTGGACACATCTGTAGCATGCTGGTCAGGAACTCAGTGAGAAAAAAGAAGATTCCCTCATAAATTGAGAGGAAGAGCCTCAGATGAGGCCTGAACTTGGATGACCTTGCAAGCAGGAGAGGTGGACTAAGTCCAGCATTGCACCTGGAATGCTGGGCTCAATGGAGGTGAGATGAGCTGAGAAGCACTGGTCCACACCCTGGGGTAAACCCAATCCCTGACCACAGCTGTGCCTGATCTCTGGTCCCACTGCCACACACATGGCTCCCTGTACTTGTCACTCCTCCCTCTGCTCCACCCTGCACCATGCTCAGCTTCCACCAGCCCTGTGGCAGTGTGCCTGCATCTGCTGTGTGGCCTCATCTGTCTCACAACCCACCAGGAGGCCTTCACTGCACTGCCTGCCCAACCTGCTCTGCTATCCCTGGTCCCCAACCCTGCATCAGCTCCATCTACATGCTCCCTCCCACAGCCCACGATGCTAGCACTTTGATGCTACAGGTGGGTTGGGGCCCCAAAGGGCTGGGAAAAGAACAGCCCCCCAGGGGCAGATGATAGGCAATTCCAAAAGTCTGTACCAACCAACGTCTGCAGCCTTGCTCTGAGCTATGTGCCAAGGCTGTTCCTACCTCCTGACTCTCCTCCTGCTGCCTTGTGATGGTAGCTGCTGTTGCCCTGCCACAGTCTTGGATTGAAAGAACTTGGTGGGTGTCAGCTGCTCCTGCTCTTCTGGGATCCTGTCCTTCATTCTCTTTTTCCTTAACTGTTCTTTTCATAGGTGACCCTGCTTATCCTACTAACAACTGGGATAAAATGTTCACAATGACCTGGTCTGCAGGTCCTTGCTTCCGATCCAGAGGGCCAACTGATACTATTCTGGGAATGAATGCTGAGGGAAGAGTGTTGAGTTTGAGAGGGAACTTGGGTGTGAATCCCGACCCAGAGCCCAGAATCAAGTTGGAAGTATCCATGGTCCTGAGCACCACAGGAAACAAAAATAACACTTGGAGACTAATTGGCTCTGCAAGTAGGGCAAGAAGTTTATTCTACGTGCCAAAGGGAGCACACAGCAATCAACACTAAAAGCAAGGACAACAAGGCAGCCATCTGCTGGTCTCTTTATCCCTGAAACAAGTGGTGCTTGATCATGGCCCATTGGTCAGGATGACTGCACAGTCTTGGGCATGAACAGATACTGAGGAAGTGAAGGCTGAGGAAGTGCAGATGTAGAAGGGCAGCCATTATAAGAAAAGGACATCAGGAAGTGAGGGGTTAACATGGAGATTCTCTGGTTTGACAGAAAGGACTGTTAAGTTTGTCCTTTATCAATATTCAGGTCTGGAGGATCATGGATTTAGCGGTGGCAGAGGTCTGGCTTTGCTCACAGAAATCACGGCAGAGGTCTGGCTTTGCTCACAGAAATCACAGCTATCTTGAGTGGCCAAGGAAGCACCTGGGTGAGCCCTGACCTTCCAGGCAAGGGCTCAAGTCCCTGAAGTTGAAGCTGAGTGGGCAGGAGGAGGGTAAAGACCAGGCATAGCTTGCTGCCCTTGGCAGAACTGGGTACTGTCCCATGGCTGCCCACTCTTTCATGGTGTGCTGCATGCAGGTCCTGGGTCTTCTCTCAGTACATCTCAATGTAGTTGTATTCCTCAGAAGCAGCAGATGACCTGGATGTCTGAGGAGAGAGTGGCTGAGTCACCAGTTAGGCAGAGATGGGATGAGCAGAGTGGTCCCTGATGAAGGGGAGAGGAGGTTTCCCTGCCTGCCTCAGGAGCCCTCTTCTAATGAGCATGGGCTTAAGTCTAACCTCAGAGCACACTGTCCCCAATTTTGAGATGACAGGTCCTGGGGGTAGCCTAAGGTCCCGCCTGAAGGTACTGGGCCCTTCCATGGTTTGGATAATCCCATGCCACCATCTCTAACCACATCATTCATCCGGATGAGGTTCAGGGTTTCAGGATCTCTTTGTGCTCCCTGGATGTGGAAATGAGCCCAAGCCCATCCCTCCAGCACTCACCCTGAGGGAGGCGGCATGAGGTGTGAGCCACAGGGCCTTCTGTGTGCTCCCTGGAGAGCCCTCAACTTTGAAAGAGAGAGTTCCACCCTCCTGTACTGACTGCCTGGTCTCTTCTCTAGGTGCTGTGCCCCAAAACCTGCCCCACAGTGAGTGCTCCTCAGACAATAACTCTGATAAGGAAGCAGGGCCCTGAGTTCCTACTGTCACTGACTCCATAACCCTGAGATAGCTGGGGTTCTGTGTGAATGTGAGAGGCAGTGCAGACGGAAGGACCCTGTGCCTTGATGGACACACCAGCTAAAGCGGGGTGAAGTCTCTAAGGAAGTGTGTATAGGGAGAGAGAGCAAGGGCTGACTTCCCCAAAGCCCTGATCTCCCAGGCACCTTGTGGCTGGCACTTGGGTCACTCAGCTGGATGTCCCAGGCCACACAATCGACACTGACAGGGCTCTTCTCAGGGACTGGGCTGCTGGTGCCATAGGGAAGAGGAGCTGCTGCCCCTGGATTCTGCTATCACAAGAAGGAAAAGGCAGTCAGTGAACACAGTGGTGGTACAGCACTGCCCATCCACAAGTCCTCAGTGTGGCTTTGTAGCAGACTGTGATGCTTCTCGTATTGGTTAGAACATGGAGAGTCTGGTTCAGAGAGGTGCAGTGATCTGCCCATGGTGACACAGCTGTGCAATCATGGCCCTAGGTCTGCTTCTCACCTGCTATTTTAAAGACAGGAAGACAGCAGGTTGATTCTGGGTGCTCAGTATGGTTTCTGTGGCATTTCTAAATCAGCTCGTTGGACACTTCTACCTGTGGCCTAGAGTGGGTGGTCACACTGGAGCAGCCTGGACTCCTCCACGGACCCCCTGGACATATATCTAGTATTTTTCTGCAGTCCCATGCAATGACACAGGTGGAGCCTGTATTCTGTGGCCAGGTGCTGGGTAGCTGTGCTCTGTAAGCCAGGATTCAGGGAGGACCCCCATGCTCTGCCTGTGCTCACCACATACTGTGGACTGCACCCTGTGCCTCCCTGCTTCCAGCACCAACCTGTGAAGGCAGTGATCCTATTACCTGCACCACAGTCAGGAGTCTGAGACTTCCCTGGGAAGCATGCCTTCCCCACAGCTAATGATGGGACCCTGTGCTCAGGAAGGACTTTCAGTCAGACTATACCCCAAGGTCTTAGGGATCTGGGCAAAGGCAAGTGAGCAGAGTCACAAGGAGCAGGGAATGGGCCCTGGGGAGCTCACAGCAAAGACATGCATTCCCTCACTGGGTCCCAGGTGCAGGTTGGTGGTGCTCTGTGTGGGGGTGCACAGGTCCTGAGAGGAGCTGAAGACCTCAGTGCAGATGCTGTGGAAGGATGAGGAGGAGTCTCAGGTGCATGCTCTGACCTCCAACTGGTCTGAGCTTCATGCCATCCCCAAAGTAAGATCTGACTGGAATACAACTGTCCCCCTTCATGAACCAAGGTACCCAGCCTCAGGAGACCTATGAGTCAACAGCAACAGTGGTTCATGTCCACCCCTCCTGACATTCAGGTCAAAAACAGTTGATTCATCTCACTTTCTCCCCAACCTTCAAAACAGATGCTCACATGGGCCTGGGTGACTGGGAAGATGGCTGGCCAAGGACACTGCCACATGAATTCGAGGCTACTGGCTTTGCTGGAACAGGAGCAAGAACTCAGTGACCAGACAAGCAACAAAACACAAGTGCAGACACACAGTATGTTCATGGAGGAAATTCATGGCCACTCCAGCTTCACATGGGGAAACTGAGGCACAGTCTCACATTGTTCTTCATGTTCCCAAATCTATGTTTTCCTACTTTATCTATGGTAATCACATGTCCAGCATCCAAAATGGTACAAATGGTCTAGCCATAGGTTTATCTACCCAGGCTTATGATTTTATAATATACATCAAGAGGCTGCATCTGAAGTGGAGTTGGGTCACTGGTACCATTCCCCACTAATACTGTGCAGGCTTGCAGGACACTGTGGAAGGGTGTGGCTACACAAGCCCTGCAGCTTGAGCTTCAAGCACTGGGACTGAATCCCTGTTAGCCAGCCCATTAGCCTGCTGGTGCTCTTGCTTCTGTTCCTCCCCTGCAGCCCTGTCACTGGGCCTTGGCCTATAGAGTCAGGCAGTATAGACCTGGGCCTCAGATCCCTTCCTCTTGGTCCATGCAGGGACCAGAACTGACTGCAGTGAACACCTGCAGTGCCCAGTTCCTATCCTGGGGGCTCTCCTCCCATAACCTAGGGGGAGGTACTTCCCCTTTCACAGATAAGAAATAAGATTGAGCTTCAATGATTTACCCAATGATTTAACCCCAAGTCCAGGATCCATCTGATACCTGAGAAAGCAAACAGAGCCTAGATATTGTCCAGATGTGGGACAGGAAAAGAGTGTACTTACCTTTACAGCCTGGCTTGAGGCTACAGTCTACAGCAGGAGGCTGGATCTCACTTCCTCTGACAAGGTCTTCGTGTGAAGGGCAGGTTGCAGGTGAGCAGCTAGGAGGGTCCAAAGTGAGGGCTCCCTGGCTTCCTGGGGTTATTGCTATTCTGGGAATTCCCACCTACTCTCTCCATGCCCAGCAGGATGGAGGGAAGTGTGCTCATGGGCATATATTCATCTCCAGAACCAGCTTCATCCACATGGCTAGTATCTGTTTCTTCTGCCTAAAGATAGGAGAATGAAGGAAACAGCCAATACCAACTAGAAGAAACAGGAAGGGTGTGAAGATCAATATTCAAGTTAAGTTAGGTACCACTGTGTTGGGCACACTGTGACTGTGGAACCTGCAGAGACGAAGCAGGAAGAAGTCTGAATGGAAAGAGAGGATGTATGTGGGCCTCATCCAGCTTTCTTGGGATCCACCATCATCTGGGGAAAGTTTTGTTTAAAACACTCCTGGTCTCTGGTGGATTCACTCCAGAGGCCTGATGGGCAGGGACAGCCCTGACTGCAGACTGCATGGGCTGGTTGTGCCTCCAGCCTCACCATGCCAGCTCACCCTATCAGAGCTGATCAGGGGAAGTATCATATGGGCAGTCCTGGACCTGGAACATGGGCCTAGGGCTATGGTGCATCCTCAGAAGTTTTCAGCTTGGCTCACAAGCTGCAGTGGAGGTGAACACCTCAGCTGCCTGCTTAGCCACTGCTAGGCACACAGCTGAGATATTTCTCATCTGTATTTCACAGTCCTCAGACGCCAATCTTATGCTGATACCTTGGCAGTTCCCAGAGCCTTCCACACAGTCTGGGCTCTTGCATTTGAGTACCCATCCTTTTGTACATGATTCAGCACCTGCTGCACCATTCCTGTTCTAGGAGAGTCTCTGTGGGTGAGGTTACTGGAAGGAAGACCACAACCCAGCCTTTACTGCTCTGCCCACCACCTGATTCAAGGAGCCTGTGCCCAAGTCCAACTCACCACATTCCTTTCTTCCAGACTAGGGACTCTGCAGTGACACAAGTCCCTGAACCGAGGTAAGAGCCCAGCCTGAATCCTTCCAGGGAGCTGCCATCACTGGAAATGTGCTGATAGTTCATGGGGTGGTGCTGTGCACCTGTCCAAAGTGTTTGCAGAGTCACTCAAAACCCACTCACCTGGTGAAAGTTGTCTCCATGGGCCCTGGGGTCAGCAGAAGGTTCTGCACTCTTTGTGCCCCACAGGTAGTTCTTGCAGGTCTCAGGGAAGGAAGCTGTGGACAAAGGATGTGAAAACCCACATGGCCTAAGTTGGTCCTGCTTGGACATTCTTCATGCCCTCCACAGTCACTCTGGGTCTTACTTGTCCTCCAGAGGACACAAACCCTGATCCTCCAGTACAGGGTTCCTTCTGACACATCTCCCTCTGCATTTAGAGATTAGAAATCCCCCCTTGGCACAGGCATTGCCCTAGGTGGCATCAAGACTTCTACCATCTCTCATTCACCTCCCCTTTCACCCTTTCCTCCTGTTCACCCAACCTGACCAGCACAGTGGACAATGCCAGCTTCAAGTCTGTGCAGCCCCCACAAGCCACAATGAAAATATGGGCAATGGTTTTATATGTGTGTTTTATCTTCCCAACTGGAAGTGAGCTCCAGAGGGGAAGAGCATGTTTCAAACAACTCTGCTCAGTTCCAGGCCAGGGGGGATGAGCACAGAGCTCCATCCAGATGCCAGGACCCTGTGGCTAGTCAGTCCTGCCACTGAGGATGCTGAGTATGTCTCCTAACCTCGAGCATCACATGACAGGGAGATGCAGCTCCCTGTCCTGCCCAACTTCCTAAAGAGCAGGATGTATGAAAGAAGGCTGTGCAGGTTCTGGGGTGCAATGCCAATGCAGACTGTTCCTGCATCAAGCAGATGAGGTGCCCACAGAGCTGAAATGTACTCAGGGAAGACCAGTGACAGCAGAAGGAAGGACTTCTAATGGACTTTCAGACTTCAACCACAGAGGATGCAAGTGTAGCTTAGAAAATACGGTTATGTTCTTATATTTTTAATAGTCTGTTAGCATCTCTAGGTTTGGCTGCAATTTGAACTGAAGTATATTTCATTTTAAATCTTAGTTTGATTTTTTAACTGAATAATATGCTATGATTTGAGGCACAGTGAAGCTTGTAACATACTGTACTGTGGTTAACCAAAAGGTTGGTATTCCCTCAGTGAGCAGGGACTTCTCCAAGAACAAGCTGGGATCACAGAGGAGGCCTGCATCCCAAATGTCAGTGACCACAGGTGTTGAAAGTCTTTCTTGGGCCTGGGTGATGAGGGCCAGCAAACTGTGAGGACTCTGTGTTACCTCCCTCTCCCCTGGTCTGAACTGGGCTTGATACTGACCTTGGTGATGGTGGCTGCTATCCACTGCGTGGTAGACTCTGCGGCAGGGCATGGTGGCAGCAAAAGAGACTGACGTATCCTTCTTCCTGACCACAGGGTCCTTGGAAGTGGCAGCTCTGTTGAGGTGTTTCTACCTGGCTTGGCTTGTGGGCTGAGACGGGGTAGACATGGCTTTGTTCCCTGTAGCAGATACTGCCACAGTGCTGTGGTTTTTATCCACAATAGATGTTGTAGGGATCTGGAAGGCTAAGAGTGGTGTTTTTATGGATGCCATGAAGATGTATGGATCCGTCCTGCCTGTGGGGCTTCCTGTGGTATGGTTCCTAGAGGCCACATGCTGTGGTAAGCTGCAGCTGCGATGTTCAAATCTCAGGCTGTGCCAGTGTGACTTGGATGGGATACAGAGGCCTTGGGCTTGACCCATGGATCCCAGGGACACAGGGTCCACCACCCTGGGCAACATTCTGGGTGGCAATGTCACTCTTCACAAGGAATGAGTTCCTAGAGGCTTGAGAGACATTGTCACTCCTGAAAGAGGAAGAAGAGAAGGCCAGGGCTGAGCCCAGGAAGGATGCTGGGGTTGCAGAGCCCCATGCACTGCTGGGGTGGAAGAAGCTAACTGAGTCTTGACAGCTCTGAAGTCTACCTGGGACCTGCATTTCCCAGCTGTGACTTTCTCTCAACCAGGGATGCAACTGCACACCCATAATTAAAAACATGCTGGACGTAGGCTGGGGTGGTGGCTCAGTGGTACATGATCACCTAGCACAAGTGAGGCAGAGTGATTCTCAGCACCACACAAAATAAATAAAATAAAGGTACTGCATCCATCTGTGACTAAAAAATATTTTTAAAAAAATGCTGGACGTTTCTCCTTAACTGGACTCTAGTGCATCTGCCAAGTGTATACTCATCCAGTGTTTGCCTCAGTCCCCACCAACCCATGTGCCTTTGCTCAGCTGGTCAGTCATCTCTGCACCCCAGCAAGTGTCTGCATGCCTCTTACAATGCCTGCTTACTCACTGTGTGTCCACCTTCTCTACATCCCACCAATTTTCCCAACATCCCTCACACTGCCTGCTTGCTCAGCAGTGTCCATCTTCATGCACCTAGCTTTTTGCCCAACCCCACTCACTGCCTGCTTCTCACTGTGAGTCAAGTCTTCCCTGCACCTCAGCAGGATTCTCCATGCCCCTCAAATGGCCTGCATGCTCTATGTGAGTCAGACTTCCCTGCACTCCTGCAGGTTGCCCTATGCTCCAACATGCCTGCTTGCTCAGTGGGGTCAGACTTTCCTGCACCCTCACACTGTCTGCTTGCTCTCATTCCAAGGCCAAGAGGAACACATTGGAAAGCAATATGGTGAATTTGATAGCAGCCTGGATGGTGTCAGAGAGAAGCTAGCAAGCCCTGCCATCTCTAAGTGTTCACAGGAGTTAGCTAATGGGCTAGGGTTCTGTATGTAGGAGGAGACATCTGAACCAAGTCACAGATCTATTTTCTACCATGTGTTACACACTATAAAGAGGCATTCAGAGCAGAAAATAACTCCGTGTAAAATAGAAAAATCTACAGCAAGATTCCCATTTTGGAACAGTATTCAGGATAGAAAAGGAATTCATCATTATTTTTAAAGTCAGTCACGTGGTAAAGAGGAACCAAGACGCAGGTCTGTGTCAGTTCCTCTCC
The DNA here is from genome assembly GCF_902686445.1 of Sciurus carolinensis. NCBI lineage: Eukaryota > Metazoa > Chordata > Mammalia > Rodentia > Sciuridae > Sciurus > Sciurus carolinensis. The sequence goes on from NW_025920103.1 coordinate 2,891,703, forward strand.
AGTGTCCTCTCCTGGACAGTACCACTGGGTCTCTATTGATAAGGTCCACCTGGCTCCCCATATGACATCTTATGCTTCACAAGGGATTCTGTTCTGTGTTGGCATTCTGGGGAACTCAAGGGTGAGGTTTGAAGATCCAGGTCTGACTTTTCATCCTTTATGTTAGGATTCCTTATAGGATTGTATTGGGGAGGAAAGAGTCAATATTCACAGCAGCAACTCTCAGCTTCTGGAGGCCTCAGGGTCTTGATGCATTTGAAGAGGTCTCAGACGCATACAAGCAGACAGTTGTTACTAGAGTGCCATGAGGCTCAGGCCCACCCATGGGACATCTGCCTTGTGGAAGCTCCTCAGACCTCAGGAGCTCATATGAAGAAGCAGCCAGCAGCTTGCTAGAAGGAAGACAGGCAGGTGTGCAGGCCAGCTCCATCTTCTGTCAACATGATCCTGATGGTTGGGTACTCCATGTCCATCCCAGGGTTCACTGACCTCCCTAGACCTCTGCATTCCAACCATCCCAGGCACCAGATCAACAGATGTGGGTGATTATGATGGTAAACTTTATGTCATGTCCTTCATAGATTATTTTTATAAAGAAGTAAAAGGTATTCAGGAGGAGGAAGAAGAAGAATGAAATATACTGATGGCCTATCATAATCAACTGGGGTCAGGAGGCTATAGAGTGCCACCTTTACATACTGAAAGAAAACTGTGGTTTTTAAATTTGAAACCACCAAAATCTCTGTGATCCCAAAGCTGGCCATGGTAGCCATACCTGTAATCCCAGTGATTCAGGAGGCTGAGACAGGGGGATTGCAAGTTCATGGCCAGCCCTGCAACTTAGAGACTCTATGTCAAAATTTAAAAAAGGGCTGTTTCTATTTGCATACATGATTATATGACCAATGTAATTCTACATCATGTACAACCACAATAACGAGATGTTCTACTCCACATATGTACAGTATGTTAAAATACATTCTATTCTCATAAGAACAAATAATAATCACTAAAACAAGAAGCGTTGGGGTTTAGCTCAGTATTAGAGCACCCTTGCAACGAATCCCCAGTACTAAAGCAATGAAGGTGTCATAAAGATACCTGAGATAAATAGGCAATATGTCATAGGGGCCTACACGGGCAGGAGAAGGTGAAGCAGCCAAGGAGAAAGAAAACCAGGGGAAGACTCACTAGAAAATTTTTAACTTTTTCTTTTCATACATGTTTTAATCCAGTAAAATGTGGATTTTTCAATCTTGTGAATATTTCAATGAAATTGATACAGGTGCATTACAGTCAGACTCTAGAAGTAGACAACTTTTATATGTACTTTCTAGATAGATGAAAATATACATGGATAATTTCAAATGCTCCAATTCACCTATTACTTTTATCAAAAGTATCCTAAGACTGCAGCATTTATTTCAAAGTGACCATAAACGATGTGTATGTTGTTCATTTTTACAGGTTTCCTATATGCAGAACAATGGGGCATATCTGTTGCATGACTTGGGGGAGCCAGGTACTCTCAATCTAGTGACATGCACATTTCTGGGGTCAACCATTTCTTCTGGTCCCCTGCTTCTGCCTGAAGAACACCCTAGACATGCTCTCAGGGAATATGCCTGGAAACTCTCCTCTTCTTTTTCAAGAGAATGTCTTTTTTCATTTATGAAGGGTCTTCACAAACAGATTTCAGAGGATTTCTCCACCTCTGCAATAATTTCATGAGTGTTTTCCTTTCTGATGTTGACTGTAGTTATATAAGGCTTTAGAATCAGTATCTGATAAATCCAGAGTGTGGGTTGTGTTCAGGTTGGCCTCTGTTCCTTCCTTAAGACTCTGGTTCTCTGTATGTTGAGAAGTCTGGATTATCTCCTGAATGCGGTGGCTGGCATGGTGTGTCGGACTCTGGGTTTTCACAATCCTTTGAAAAATGGACAGTTTTGTTTCTGCAAGAAAGTGTCCTGTTCATGTCTCCCCTGTGTCTAGCAGTTAATCTGTGTCAAAGACTTTCCTTGTGGTTTGCTTACTGAACCTGGGGTCTCTCCAGCTCTCAGCTAAATCAGAGAAAAAAACAACCACATCAAGAACAAGACTCTGCATGCTCATGCATGAGTGTAAAGGAGGCAGCACCAGTGCACAGACCACCAGGGTAGCACAACAGGAGCATCTGTGGGACAGGCAGAGCCCAGCCTCCTGCTGTTCCTACACACACAGGAGGGTTGTGGTCACCCTGCACTCTTCCTTGGCCTCCCTGTGATGCACAGTTCATCACCCAAAGACTGCTCCTCAGATGTGATGTTTTACTTATGAAGTGGAGTTGACTGCATTTAATACTCTCCTGCACATGTGCCTGTTCCTCAACATATGGAATCTGCCCCTGCCATCAGGGAAGTTTCCTCACTGAGTTCTGGAGCAGGATGAACTGCTGCCCTGCCTCAGATAGTCTGGTTTCTATCATCTTGCTTTTTCTCACTCTGCCTTCCTTGTGTCTCCATGGAATAGTGTAGTTTTGAAAGCCGAGCTACCTTCCCAACCACCCATATTTCTTAATTTTACAGCCTTGCAGACTACTTTATATCTCCTAGTTTATTGGAGTATCTGTCAATGCTGTAAGACTGAGAACACGGACCTACAATGCTTTCCCAGCTGTAGGTAGCTCCATGTCCTCTGCTACACTATCTGTAGGGCCATGGTCTGTCTACCTGTCGTCATTAATCTACCATGTGTCCTGGGTCCTGTCTTCCCAGAGCAGTAACATTAACTTAAAACCCATAATACCAGGCAGGAAGTTTCTATTTCTCTGAGAGATCATAGAAAACCAGTTAAGAGTGATGGCCACAAACATTATCTTCAGTTACTGAAGGGGATTGGGGAGGAGGATCTCACATTCAAGGCCAGCATTCAGCAACTTAGTGAGACCCCTTCTCCTACTAAAACAAAAAGGGCTTGGGTGTGATTCAGCAGTAGAGTGCTTGCATAGCATGCACAAGACTTAGTTTTGATCAATAGCTTCTCAACCTAGCTAGGGTAATCCAGAGAGGATGTGAATTCCAGCTGGGAAGATGAACAGAGATTTATAGAGGAAGCAAACTAGTAGTCCTGCAGGGTCACTGGCTTGTCCCTTCTATGACTCCTGTGACTCATAGCAGAGTCCAATGAGTGAGGTGGTGCAGTGCCAACATTGTATTGGGCCTTCTATGCCAGGTATGATCAGCAACAAGCTGAAGAGTGGCATCTGCAGCTCCTAGGGAAGGTGGGATCTCAGGATCCCCTGCTGCCTCTGTCAGAAGAAGCAACCACAAGAGCTCAGGAGCATCATGTGCACATTAGTTTTGAGGCATAAATGTTGAGTACCTTGTAGAGAAATGTGATTTTAAAACCTGACATTCTCTAGTGAGAGGGGATACAGCCTGAAGAGAACAACAGGAAACAGGACTGATCTGTCCCGACCTACTGATGCTCATGCAAGCCTTGCATTAGCTGTTCCCATTCTGGAAATGAGTAGACAGGAAGTCAAGAAGTTAACAAAGTGAACAAGATGGCAGGCAGTGGGCAGAACCTGAATCTGGACCCCACTGTGACTGACCAGAAGACCTACTGACTCCCTGTGAGAACTAGGGATTTGCCTTCAGTCCTGCAGCTGCCTAGCCCAGGAGGCCCTGACTTTCTGGCCCTCCTTCCTGGACGTTCCTGTCCCTGTGAGTGATAGAGGATGATGTTGCACCCTCATGAGGAAAGTGCCCAGCTTTTCCAGGGAATCAGGCAGCCTTGAGAGACAGAGTCGGAACCAGACTCAGTGGTATGTGCTTGTAATCCACTTACTCAAGAGGCTGAGACAGAGGACTGCAAAGCCCAGGTCAGCCTTGGCAACAGTGAGCCCCTGTCTTAAAAGAAATTAGTAAAATGAGACCAAATATGAGCTGCAGCCCTTGCTGTGAAAGCCAGCAACCCCAACCAGAGCCCAAGCTGCAGCAGAACCTGTCCGCCCTGACCACTGCTATCTATAAAGTGAGACCAAGGCCCAGGGTTTGGCTGGCTAAAGTGAGATTGAGTATGAAACATTCCTGTATACATTATGAAGAGAGCCACCTCTATTTTCCATACTCTTTGTAACATGATTAGGTATTTCTATCTTAACTAGTAAGGAGACTGACATGTAATCTGCTGGCCCTGGGAACAAAGCGGAACAAGCCTGGGCAGAGCCAAGCAGCTCCATGCTATTGATTGCCCAAACAATGGGAATAGAAGTCAATGTACTTGTGTGCAGGCTACAGGCACAGTCCTGTGAGGGGCAGGTGGGACTGGAAAACAGATGCCTGCTCCAGGCTGAGTCCCTGCCCCAGAGGGTCTATAAAGATAGGACGAGCCTCATGTGGTACCGAGTGCTTCAAGTGTGGCTGAGGCTCGGATTTATTTTATTTTATGGCATATATGTCATTTTATGTTATGGTATTTATTTGTTAATACCATGGATTGCCCCTAGTGATGCATAATCACAGAGCTACACTTCCCAACCCTCTGTTTATGTTTTATTTTGAGATACTGTCTCACTACATTGCTTAAGGCCTTGCTAAGTTGCTGAGGCTGACTTTCAAACTTGCCATCCTCCTACTTCAGCCTCCTAATCCTTTGGGAAGTGAAACATGCTGTTATGCCTGAGAGACCCTGGATTTTAAATATCATTTGATTTTAACAAGTCCCATCTGAACACCATGTGGACAGCTGTCAGTACAAAGAATGTTACAGTTCTGGAGCAGAAGCAAGGCAAGCCTGATTCCACAGCACAGGGCAGTCAGCAGGTCTGTGTTCAGTTCTGAACCTCCAGGCTTAGTGCCTGTTTGTGATTCTTGAAAATGGGAAGTTATTCTGGAACCTGATCATCACTTGCTACTGCCAAGGACTGTGAGGGTTACATTAGATCACTTCCCTTGTGTGCTTACCTGAAGAGAGGTCCTCACTCCTATATTTACAACTAAAAAGGTGGGAGCACAGGAGCCCCTGGGCTGGTATGGCCACTGGAGCAAGCTTGTCTTAACTTACAGCTCTAAAGCAGGGTCACAGGAGCCCCTGGCTTGGTGTGGACTTGGAAAACTGCCTGACCCCACAGGAGCTTCTGTTCTGGTGTAATCACAAGACCTTGTTTTTCTCAAAAGGTCTAGAACAGGAGCACAGGAGCCCTTGGCCTGGTGTGGTTACTGGACCAGGCTTGTGCCATCTTTCAACTCCAAGCAGGGGCACAGGAGCCCTGGCTGCTGTGGTCATGGGGCGATGATCATCCCTACCTCACACTCTCTGCTCCATGGCTCATGCTCTGGTCCAAGTGAAGGTACGGATAGAGGTGCTGCTGCGGTGCTCTGGAGGACCAGGTGGGCTGTGCTTCTTCCCACTCAGCAGGGTAGCCTGTCAGCAGTGTAGGCTGACTGTGGTGTGGCAGGGTAGAGCATCTTTGTTCTTGGAGGTGCTGCTGCCATGACAGTGTCAGTTCAGCTAGGGAGGAGCAGGGCTCCTGATGCGCTGTGGAAATAGTTCTCAGGGAGCCTGTGGATAAAACATAAGGACAGGTGGGAAAGTGGCCTCATCCTGAAGTGGGTCATCAGAGAAAGTCCAGATTAAGCATTGTTGTGAAACCCAGTGGCAGCTTCCCACCTTGCACATCCCTACTGTCTTCCCTGCCTGCAACCAGAGTGGGTCTCTTGTCATCTATTTCTTACTGCTCTGGAGTATCCCCAGGACAAGTTACTCTTGAGGTGTGAGGTCAGGTCTTGGGCCAGGAGGACCCCAGTCCTAATGCCAGATTTGCTGAATAGGCCTCATCAGCCAGGCCATAGCATGGAGTAGGTGCCCTGCTGTCTGTGTGACCTGGGTTCCTTCTGCCTGCACCAGAAATACTCCAGGGACAGCAAAGCACCCTCCAAAAGCAATCCCAGAAACAAATTCCATAAGTGATACAGAATTATCATATTTCTTCTGGGAACTGCTTCCCCTTTGTTAACATCACCCCTGGGTACCCTTAGGAAATAGCTGTCTGTCAGGAAGTTATTTCATAAAGCCTGAAGTCAATATTCAAACTGTGTCCCTTCCAGTCTTCTACTGATCCTGAAGGTTTTATCCTGGGTATGTTTGTGTGGATTATGTGAGGAATTGGAAGGTGGCAAGGGAAATAAAAATCTAGGGGTGGACAGAGGGCTAAAAAGAGAGACAGCTGGGTGTGGAGGCACATCTTGTCTCAGCACTCAAGGGGCTGAGGTGGGAAGAGAGCTGGAGCCCAGATGCTCAGGTCAGCCTGGGTAAAACCTAGAGTCCATCTAAAAAGTAGAAAATACAAACTTTTTGTAAAGAAAAAAGACTGTCTGCCACAAAACTAATTTTAGTTGAAACAAGACACACATATTATGATGGATCCCTGTGCATCCCTTAATAAGTTAAAGGTAAGAGGGCATGCCTGCTGGGAGCCCTGCAGGATGTGTCTCATGGGACTGAGAGAGGCAGTGTCCCTCCATACACTGAATAATCTTTCAGGAATACCAACTTTAGCTCTGCTAAGTCTCCATGATGCACCCATGCAGCACTGGGTGAAAGCAGAAAGAAATTCATCCAGTTTATAGAAGGAATCAGAAACTCTGACAAAGACATGCCTCTCATCATGTGGGAAGTGATGTGGATTTGGGAAGGTTCACCCCAGAACACTGAGCAACATGGGTCAGTGAGGAGTGAGCAAGTCCAGGGCAGGACCTAGTGGAAGAGGTCAGGGGGAGCATCTTGTCCAAAGGGGCAGAGGCACCCAGGACTGGCTGTAGCAATGGTCAGGGACAAAGAGGCCAGGCATCACACAAAAATCAGACCTGGTGAGACAGAATCCTGCTGTCACCCACCTGTGTGACCTGGAGTCAGTGTTGGCTAGCTCTGAGAGTTGTTGTCACTTGCTAGTTGGATTATACTATGTCTCTGCTTTCAGGGCAGAAGCTCAAACAGAGCTGCTGTCACATCTTTCTGTGGCTGTGGAGGGCTGGTGTGAGTGCAGGCATCTCCTCTCCTGTGAAAGGGCTGGATCCTGAGCTAAGGTGTGGAAAGGCTCACGACAGGCTTGGCATACAGAAAGGATTGCCTTGAAGGAGTTTTAGGCAATGAAAACTGAGTGCCTGTGCAAACACAGCCCAGGTCAACAGAGAGATCTTCAGTTCTGCAAAGTGTCAGTGTTAGGCAGGAAAGAGGTGCTCTTTCCTTACTAGAAAAACCAACAATTCACAGAGTCATTACTGCAACAGGCTCTTCCATGAAGAGTTGTCAGATGCTGATTCCTTGCTCCTTCACAGTTCCCAGCTCTACTGGGAACCCTGACTGATGACTGATCTCTGACTCTGTAAAAAAATCTATTTTCTCAATTGTCAATAGACCTTTATTTATTTTATTTTTCTTTATATGCAGTGCTGAGGATTGAACCAGGGCCTCACACATGCCAGACAAGTGCTACACCACTGAACCACAACAATACCCATGTGCTCTGATCTCCTGTGGAGGGTTTTACAGCCACTCAGCACTTTGTATGAAAGATGCTAACTTGAAACACACTAGATTCTTCTCTGAGAAGGAAGGCAAGCCTCTTTCTCTCTTCAGAAAGACCTCACAGTACTGAAACTCTCACAAGCAACTAATGTCCTCCATCTAGAAACTGAACCTCCAAACATCTAAGAGAAAATTCCTCATGAACAATATGTCAAGGACCCAAGGGAACACATTCTTTAGAAGACAAAGAAACTGTCCAACTCCTTGACAGTTCCAGTAACAATCTTCCTTATCATTCAAAACCTCCCCTCACTTAGCTCTTGGTGCCCAAGTCAGCAACCCTGGACTGGTGACAAACTCCCAAAGACTGCTTGATTGATACATCTTCATACACCATGCTATCCTCACATCAATCGACCCTGGCATCAGTTGCTCAGATCTGCACCATCATCAGTTAAAACAGGGTGGAAGACAGGCATGGAGAACCAAGGAGCTTCCCACCAGAGAGAACACACAAGGCAAATTAAAACTCACTTTGAAAAGCTGAGTTACTCTTCCCAAAATGTGAGAGGAAATGGGCTCATTATCCTTCCCCCAGGAAAACAAAAATCAGAGTTCCATAGCAGTACTTCACACAAGGTCCACCTGGCTACAAATATTCTAGTGCCTGGTCTAACATCAAAACACACTACCCTCTTTTAAAAAGTTACAGAACCTCAGGACCATAGCAGCACGGGCTGGTGGGAACACAGCCCTTCTGTGCCAGTGGACAGCCCAGCGCACAGCCTACACACCTGGTCCCAAGTCCAGGAGACCTGAACCTCATTGGTCACCCATCACCCGAAGAACTTCTTTTTTTAAAAAAATTGATAAATAATTCACATGCCATAAATGCCACCATTTTAAAATGTAAATTTCTGTTGGTTTTGGTACATTCACACAGCTATACAAATGTCATCACTAAGGCCAGATTGGCTGACTACACCAAAAAGGAAACTGTCATCAAAACCCAAAAGTAGGGTAAGAGATATAGGTTTAACTTCATTTTGAGAAAAATAAGAAACCCAGAATAGCCAAAGCAATCCTTAGCAAGAAAAGTGCAGCAGAAGGCACCACAATACAAGACCTCAAACTATTCTACAGAGCTATCATCATACAAACAGCATGGTATTTACACCAAAACAGACATGTAGACCAGTGGTACAGAAGAGAAGACACAGAGACAAACCCACATAAATGCACTAGACAAAGGCACCAAAAACATTCACTGAAGAAATGATAGCCTATTCAACAATGCTTCTGGGAAAAATGGAAAGCCACATGTAACAATGATATTAATCCTTTATCTCTCACCCTGCACCAAAAGACACTCAAACTGAATCACAGACTTGGGCATTAGAACAGAGACTCTGTACCTAATAGAAGAAAAAGTAGGCCTAAATCTTCATCATGTGGGCTTAGGACCTGACTTACATAACAAGACCCCTAAAGCACAAGAAGTTAAATCGAGGATCAACAAATGGAATGGATACACACTAGAAGCTTCTTCTCAGCAAAAGAAACAATACTGTGAAGAGAGAACATACAGATTGGAAGAAAATCTTTACCACATGCACCTCAGATGAAACATTCATCTCTAGAATATATAAAGAACTCAAAAAACTTAACACCAAAAAAACCCAAGAACAACAACAACAACAAAAAAACCTAATAAATAAATGGACTAAGAAACTGAACAATTTGCAGAACAATAAGTATGAATGGTCAACAAATATATGAAAAAAAGTTCAACATCTCTAGTGTTTAGAGAACTACAAAACAAAACTGCTCTAAGATTTCACCTCACTACAATCAGAATGGCAATTATCAAGAATACAAGCAACAATATATGTTGGCGAGGATGTAGGAAAAAAGGTACACTCATCCGTTGCTGGTGGGAATGCAAAATGGTACAACCATTATGGAAGCCAGTATGGAGATTCCTCAGAAAACTTGGACTGCAATGACCACTTGACACAATTTCCCATGCCTCAGTTTATACCCAAAGGACTTAAAATCAGCATACTACAGTGATGCAGCCACATCAGCATTTATAGAAGTTTAACTCACAATAGTTAAACTATGGAAGCAATCTAGGTGCCCTTAAACAGATGAATGGATAAAGAAAATGTGATACACACACACACACACACACACACACACACACACATACATACATACAAACAATGGAGTATTACTCAGCTTTAAAGAAGAATGAAATTATGGCATTTGCCAGAACATGGATGGAGTTGGAGAATATAATGCTAGGCAAACTAAGCCAAATCCAAAATCAAAACTTGAATGATTCTCTGATATGCGGATGCTAATTCACAATAAAGCAGTGGGGTACTAGGGAAGAATAGAGTTACTTTACATTAGGTAGAGAGGATTGAAGAGGGGAAAGGCTATGGTGTAGGAAGGATAGTAGAGTGAGCATTATTACTTCATGTATATATATGACTGCATGATCAATGTGATCCTATAATATGTACAACCAGAAAAATGAGATTAAACTTATGTATGATTTAATAAAATGTATGAATGCATTCTGCTGTCATGTACAACTAATTAGAACAAATAAAAGTAGTAATAAAAAACCAAAGTCAATTAGCATCCCCCCCGATCTGTCTTCTCCCAGGTGAATGTGGAGGAGCCCTGGATTATTCATTAACATGATCACAGAGGACTGAGGGCCAAGCCTAACTGCAGAGGCTGGATGGAGGAGGACCCAAGACATCTCCCCTTGGGATGGCAGACAGTCACAATGTATGAGCTGAGGGAGGGACAAGGTGGCACACTGGTAGATGGGGTTGGATTGAGGGGGCCTGAGGACAGGTCACAGAGCACATTTTGCTTCATCATGACCCTCATTTTCTTGGTTTCCCATTTGAGCAAAGGGAGGGCCAGGGGTCCTCATGACATTTGGCCATGGTTGGCACCTGCTTTACCTACAAAAGGGACTTGAGGTCATATCAGCCTCCAGAGAATGCGGGTGTCTATGTACCTGTGCTCTCCACCTCCTGCTGGAAGCCGCAGATCTGGCAGATGCTCTGCACCCACTTATACATGTCCTCCTTTGTCTCTGCCACCAGGTAAAAAGTGCGCTTGTTGGTCTTGATGTTGAACACGAAGTCACATGGCAGCCCCTTTTTGTGAAAGGTCACGTTTGCTTGCATCTGCTCACAGAGATCCAGGCTGATGATCTGCAAGGGTTTTTTGGACTGGTCGTGCTTGTAATATTCCAGGACACCTGGGTCACCACTGCACTGGCTGCTCCGTAGGATGAACCAGCATTTTCTCCAGGCCTGAATTCCACCAAGAAAAAATAGAAAGGTAAGAAATTAACTTGTTATTTCAAAGGTATTTGTCCTAAAATTGATTTTCAGACAGGGTTTCCCTAAGTTGCACAGGCTGGGCTGGAGTTTGTGTTCCTTCAGTCTTGGCCTTCTGAATTGTTGGGATGACAGGTGTGTCTACATTACCAGGTGTTTCAAAGTTTCTCAAAGGTCACGAGATAATACAAGGGAGTGTGGAACCTGCAGGCTGCTCATGGCACCAAACCTCTCCTATCATAGAAAAAACAACAGCTTGACTTGATGTAGGGGTCCTCTCCAGCTATGGACCAGTTTTTCTACTCCACATCACAGCAAAACCTCAGAGTTTTCCACACTACCTGTCCTTTGAGGGCCATTGAGGTTTTCATCACAAACATGAAGGCCAGGGGAAAGTGGAACAAATAATTCAGGTTGAAAAAGATGAGAGTTCTCAAAGTCTTCCTCCAATGAAAACACACCCTTCATAATGAAGAGGTAAGAGAAACCTTCTCCAGTGAGGACAAACAGGATTTGCCACCACAACAGAGAGGAACTCTCTGTCCAGATGGAATGATGAGAGAAGGGGCCAAGGGACAGGAAGAATGCACCCAGTAAACACAAGTGTTTGTTCATACGAAAGGCTCTCTTCTCCTCGAGTCTCTTTACTCATTTGATGAACAAGGCAAAAGCCACAGCACCATCTGATGTAGGAAAAAACTTAGGAGCAGGAAACTCAGAACAAGGAAATGCTTGTCAATATCACTTCAAATCTTTCTTAGACACGGACAAGTTCACTGTCAATCTTTATTGAAAGGCAGAAGAACAGCAACAGCTGAAATAGTTTGAAAATAAGAATGAGCTGGAGGAGCTCATCCACCAGACTTCCAGACTTGTTGTATGACCACAGTCAGAAAGACCAATGGTGAGGATGGACAGAGGGAGAGACACAGGGTCAGAAGACTGGAACAGAGCTCCAGGAGGAGACCAGAGAAATGGGCCAGCTGACTTTGCACAAAGACAAGGGAGCAATTCAGTGAAAGATGGGCAACTTGGTCCACGATGGTGTAGGGACAGCAGGTAACATCCATTGGAAAAAGTAAATGCGCTATACCTCAACCTTATACAAAAATTAAAGTGGGCCATGGACCTGGGGGAGAAAGCACAGCCTTACAAGATGTGCAGTGTGTTGGTCAGCCCCTCCCCACTTTGACCACCACACCTGACAAGGACCTCTGAGCAGCCAGGGTTTATTGGACTCATGGTGTCACAGTGTGGTCAGCCAACTCTGCTGCAGAAACCTCATAGAGAATGGGCAGGAAAGAGGAAAGGTGCTCAGCTTTAGCAACCAGAAAGCAGGGACAGAGAGACAGACAGAGAGTGAGGGGTCTTACAGTCCCCCAGGCCACATCCTGGGACCCAATTCCCCTAGCCAAACCCAAGTTGCTTCTCATTTCTAACACCTCCCATAAGTCAGCTCAAGTCATTAATTTAATTTATGGTTTTTGTTCATACTGGGGATGGAATCTAAGACCTCACTCATGCTGTGCAGATGTTCTACCACTGAGCTGTAACTCAGCCTGCTCCCTTCAAATTATTAACCCATTAGTTGGGTTAACCCACTGATGAGATGAGAGCCCCTGTAATCTAGTCTTTTCATCTATGAACACTGTGGCACAGACACCTGAGGTTTTGGGGATACTGTAGATCCAAACCATACCATTTATGAAAACAAAACTAAACAAATTGTGGAAATCCTAGGAACCTAGGGTTAAGCAAAGCATTCCCAGTTTTGTCAGTAAGTGAAATCTAGAAAAAGCAAGATTACTAAATTGATAAGTTGCTGCTCAGTGAAAGTCCTGGTCCAGTGGATAAAATAAAAGTAACAGACTGAATGTAAATGCAAGCTGGGTGTGGTGGTCATGCCTGTAAACACAAAATCTTGGGAGGCTAAGACAGGATAATTACCTCAGCCTCAATTTGAGGCCAGTTTCAGCACACAGTGAGACCTCACCTTAAAAATAACAATTAAAATAAATAAAAAGGACTGGTGATGTTGGTCATTTTTAAAGCATCCCAGTGTTCAATCTCGAATACCCACCACCAAAAAAAAAAAAAGAAAAGAAATATAAGCCACATTTTGAACAAAGTAAGTATTCTTAAATCTCAACATAAAACAACAACAACAACAAAAGTTCCTTATAGAAAACAGCAAAATACTTGAGGGCACTATGCAACAACAACAACAACAACAAAGGTTCAATGTTCTTACCCTTAAGGTTTCCTGAAATAAGGTGAGTGGGAAAATGGTCAAGCCAGCAGTGGTGTCCAAAGGACACCACTTAACAAAGAGAATACGAACTGTTGACACACAACAGCTGGGATGAGTACCCAGAGACTCATGCTGAAACCATCCAAAAGTTAACACACCACCTGTGTCCACTGAAGCAACACTGGTGAGATGACCAGCTCACAGACACAGAGGACAGCTCAAGACTGTCAGGGGTGAAAGATATTCAGGGCTGGGGAGGGGCAGAGGTGAAGAGAAAGGGAGACAGGAGGCCTGACCATCTGCCCACACATCTTAGCACTGGAGGCCTTCTGCATCCTGACTGTGCTGCTGTCAGCACCTGATGAGGACACAACACAGGGTTTCAAGATGAGGTCACCTGGGAAGACTGGGTAAAGGGCACAGGTTCTCACTTCACCATTTCTGTCTCAGTGAGCACCTGCAATTACCTCTGCATAAAATGTTTACTTTGTTTAAAGAGTTCAGGCTTCAGGAAAAAACAAGATGACCCTGCTCACAGTGTGAAAAATATTGAATGAATAAGAGGTGATTGGTCCAAGCACAGAGCCTGACACAGAGGTGAACTCCCAGGTGGCTGTGAGAGATGAGCAATGATCAGCCTCAAGGTGGGTGAGCCATGCATAGCCAGGGTATTTAGGTCCCTGTGGGTCAGACATGGGATACTGGGTGAGAGCAGCTCAAGGATGGTTCCCACGTTTCTCACCAGACAAGTAGCTTGCTGGTGGCACCATTTGCTTAACACGTGTGGGGTGCAGGGCAGAGGGATGAAGAAGGGCTTATTTCTGGATGTGGTGAGTTTGTGTGCACTGGGAGCCACTAGAGGCATCACATCTCAGCTGGATATCCAGGTTGGAGGCCAGAAATCAACCCTCAGAGAGAAACTTAAAGGAACTTCAGCCTCATGGTTGGGGCACAGGCATCATTCTAATCCAGGAGGTTCAGAGGAGAAAAAGAGCAGAATGCAAGGTGCCTTTCTCAAGAAAGGAAGGAGATGTGGCAAGAAAGAGCTGGTGGACAAGAGCGGAAAGGTGGTGCTCATCTTCCTTTCACTGCAGCTTTAAATCTGTAGAATCTCAGTGTTGCTAGCCAACAGCAGCGACCCCCAGGGTGGGGAGGGAGATCTGTTCTCTGCTTGATCCTCAGTATGAATTTAGGAGGCAACTATGGCCCCCTGCCCTGGAAATGCACTCTTTTCCTCCCAAATCCTCAATATAATCTTTGAAATGGGTTGAGTTGGGAGGGGATTGGCTGGAGAGAGTCTGTATAGAAGGCGTCCCTCCCTCACCAATCACCACCCTGTCCCGTTCCCAACTACCACCCAACCCTCTCCCTGAATTCCTCAGCACCTGCCCGCACTCACACAGAGTCGCAACTTCTTCTCTGGGGGTGACTTCCTCAGCCAGCCAGCGTGAACCACAGAAGTGCTATCCATGAGGTCGGCCTCGGTTGCCTCTGGTGCGGAGTTGCGGAGTTGCTCACAAAGCCTGGGGGCGGAGGCATGCGCAACCCGCGTGCGCACAAACTCGAAGCCGTGGCTCCCACCGTGATGCCCAGGCTCGTGCACACTAGCTAACAACCTAAAACCCCAGGTGGCTGCGGAAATGAACCCCCATCTGAGGAGGAGGTGGGGCAGTGGTAAAGCCCCCCTGCATCACTAGGGGTGGGGAGGAGTGAATGGAGGAGACATGCCCCTTTACAGCAGATGGAAATTTCAAAGAAAGTAGACAGGTAGGGGTCGGAGGACTGCTTGGCTTCATGGCCATTCCCAGAATTTTAACTACCACTAGGTCAAGGCCCCAAGCCAATCAAGGGAGGTTCACCCTTTCTAACTGGTTTGTGAAACTGAATCCCCATCCTGTGCCTGGCTCAACCAAGCATTTCAGGAGGATTCCAGCTCTGCTCCCTTGGATGACTTTCTTCTATATCAAGTGTGTGGCTGGGGACAACACAATGCCAGAGCTCTGAGGGTGCAGCCTGGACCAGAGATCTCCTGTTTTGCAGAGGCACATCATTACAGAAATTTTAAAAGTGCTGCCTTGGATGGGTCCAGGTGCCCCATAGATATAAAAACCCATGTATGCTTTAGTAATTCCCTAGGAAATGGCATAATATTTGCATATAATGCATGCACCCCCTCTTGCATATTATAAGCTATCTGGACATTGTATGGAATAACAAATAGAACCTAAACACTATATAACAAGTTAGAAAGTAATAACAAAGTAAAATGTTCCTGTTTATTTAGAACAGATGGAATTGTTTCTAAGTGTTTTGCAGCTAAGATTGATTGCTTGAATAGGAGGATGTGGATCCTGCATATATGAATGACCCCCTACCCCCTAAACCCCTGAGAGACATAAATATCTAAACAATTACTCAGCAAAATCAGGAGGGTTATCCCAGCCTAAGGAAAGCAGAGTTTACTTCTCTCACATTCCATGGCTATAGCTGAGTCCCATGGTTGCAGCACTTGAGAAATATCCTCAGTTTGGCCGCAGCTTTGGTGTTTGATGAAGTCAGGTGATCCCAGCATATCTTTTGTGAGGATGGTCTTCTGTGGCCATTTTTGCAATTCGAGAAGACTGGCAGTTAGATGGGGGTAGTCACCCTCAGCCAGAACTTTCTTAGGGTCCTAGTCCCTTAAGCAAAATGTCCTGGGTTGTTGTTCACCATTCCGTGAGGAAACAGAAAGTTAGTGTGACTACATGTCTTTCAGGGTACACTCCTCTTTCTCTGGCTGTCCCTCCCCCAATGCTACTGTGAAAATAACATCCATTTGCAATCTATTTTAGTATTGAAAGCCTAGCTAAGATAATTCTGTTGTAACTGAGAGTCCCAGTCAATCACAGCAGGGAGGTCTCAACTGACCAAATGAGACAAACAAAATTTGCAACCTGCAAGCTGACTTTGTAACCAGTTGAGCTCTTGAATCTCTTCTCTAAGTGCTGCCTGATCCTGTGCCCCTACTCTTCTGCTTTGTGCTCCTGTATTATGAATCGTTACTTTTTTAAAACTTATTCAACTTGTTCAAGGTTTGTTTAACTTGTGGAAGTTTCTTCATTTAACAGTGACTTTGGGATCCAAGTTAAAAGTTTATTAATTTAAATATAATTATAGTTCAGTGATATAACTTTGATGTTTATAGCCTCTTTGCATGTTTAAGAAATTATTGAAATTGAAATTAAATTGCTGCTTATCAGAGTGTTTGAGGACAACAATATGGTATTGAAGATTTTACCTTTTCAAAATAGGCAATATTAAATTTGAACAAAGAATAGAATAATCTAACAACATACAAATCTTATAAAAATAATCCAAATCTTATGAAGATTAGAAATCTCACCCTTGCTTCTTACAAATTTTGAAGAAAAAATAAACTTGAATGTGTAAGCTAGATAAAATAATGTTGAAACTTGTCTTTGGCTTTCAAGAACCTATTACTGAATTTCAGCAATGTTTATACCCAATGTCATTCATATGGCATGATTTATCATTAGACATGTTTTTTTCTGCTTGGGAGTGGACTCAGGGCTGCATGCATCCTAGGTAAACTACCAGTGAGCTGTACCTCAGCTCCTAATGTTAACTTTTATAAGATTCTGTGCATATCAGCTAATATTGTTTTATACACACCACTGGTCATTTCCAGTTTCTTATGTTTTAATAACTCTGGGCTCTGGGCTCTGGCTCTGTGCTCTGTGCTCTGTGCTCAGGGCTCTGGCTCTGTGCTTTGTGTTCTGTTCTCTGCCTCTGTACTCTATGCTCTGCATTCTGTGCTCTGTACTCTGACTCTGGCTCTGAGCTCTGGGCACTGTTCTCTGTGCTCTGTGCTCTGTGCACTGGGCTCAGAGATGGAGCCCAGAGTCAGAACCCAAAGCCCAGAGTGAAGAGCACAGAGCCATGGCCCAGAACACAGAGCACAGAGCACACAGCACAGACTACAGAGCCATAGCCCAGAGCACAGAGTGCAGAGCACAGAGCACAGAGCACAGAGCAGCACAGAGCACAGAGCACAAAGCACAGAGCCAAGACCCAGAGTAGGGAGACAGAGCCCAGAGCACAGAGCACAGAGAACAGGGTGTACAGCACACATCAGAGAGCACAGAGCACATTGTACTGAGCACAGAACACAGAGCCCACAGCCCAGAGCTCTGAGCAAGGAGCCCCCAGCACAGAGCACAGAGAATAGAGCCAGAGCCCAGAGCATAGAGTGCAGAGCACAGAGCAAAGAGACCAGAGTACAAGAGCACAGAGCCAAGAGCACAGAGCACAAGAGCACAGAGCCAAGAGCACAGAGCACAGAGTCAGAGCCCAGGGCCAAGAGCACTGACTACAGAGACCTGAGCACAGAGCACAGAGTGAGTGTTCAGAGCCCGAGCCCAGCACACAGAGCACAGAGAACAAAGGAGGATCCCAGAATCAGAGCCCAGACACAGAGTACAGAGCACAGAGCACAGAGCCAGAGCCCAGAGCACAGAGCATCAAAGCCCAGAGCCAAAGCTCAAAGACCAGAGCAGAGAGCACAAAGCACAGAGCCAAGAGCCAGAGTAGAGAGACAGAGCCAGGAGTCAAATCCCAGAACCCAAAGAACACAGAACAGGCCATAGAGCACAGAGCCAGGGTAGAGAGCACAGTGTACAGTGCCAGAGCATAGAGTACAGAGCATAGAGCACAGAGCCAGAGCACAAAACATAGAGTACAGAACCAGAGCCCTGAGCACAAAACAGAGAGAACAGAGTAGGAACCCAGAGACAGAGCCTGGAGGACAGAGTGCATAGCATAGAGCACAGAGCACAGAGAACAGAGCACAGAGCATGGAGTGCAGAGCACAGAGATCAGAGTACAGAGCGCAGAGACCAGAGATGAGAGCACAGAGCCCAGTGCCCAGAGCCCATAGCAGAGAACACACAGCATAGAGTCAGAGCCCAGAGCACAGCCCAGAAAACAGAGTCCAGAGCACACAGTACAGAGCACAGAGCACAGAGCCCAGAGCACAGAGTTCAGTGCACAGAGACAAAGACCAGTTTGTAGAGCCCAGAGGACAGAGCACAGAGCATAGATCCCAGAACACAGAGCCCAGAGCCCAGAGCACAGAGCACAGAGCCAGAGCCAGAGTACAGAGACAGAGCACAGAGCACAGTGACCAGAATCCAGAGCACTGAGCAGAGAGCACAGAGCCACAGCCCAGAGCTCCAGATCTGGGCTCTTGGCTCTGTTCTCTGTGCTCCAATTTGTGCTCTGTGCTCTTTACTCTGTTCTCTGTGCTATGTACTCTCAGCTCTGGGCTCTGGTGGTGTGCTATGCTGTCTTTGCTCTGGTGTCTATGCTCTGGGCTCTGGCTCTAGGCACTGTCTCTGATTTGGCTCTTTTCTATGCAATCTGGACTTAGGATCTGGGTTCTGTGCTCCATGCTCTGTGCTCTGTGCTCTGCGCTCTGTACTCAGTGCTCTGTACTCTGTGCTCTGTACTCTTGGCTCAGTGCTGTGGTCTCTGGTCTCAGAGATCTGTACTCTGTCTCTGAGCTCTGGTCTCTGGGGTCTGGGCTGTGTGCTCTGTGCTCTGTGCTCTGAGATCTGGGCTCTGTGATCTGTGCTCTGGGCCCTGACTCTGTACTCTGCACTCTGTGCTCTGGGTTCTGGCTCTGGGATCCTTCTCTGAGCCCAGTGCACAGAGTACAGAGCACAGAGACTATAGAACAGAGCCCAGAGCACAGAGAACAGTGCCCAGAGCTCAGAGCCAGAGCCAGAGTACAGAGCGCAGAATGCAGACCACAGAGCACAGAGCACAAAGCCAGAGCCTAGAGCTCAGCATGCAGACCAGAAAGCACATAGCTCAGAGCACAGATCCAGAGCACAGAGACAGAACAGAAAGCCTACATCCCAGAGCTCACAGCAGAGAGCACACAGAACAGAGATAGAGCCCAGGTCAGAGCACAGAGCACAGAGCACAGAACCAGAGCACAGAGCAGAGAGCACAGAGCCAGAGCCCAGAGCCCAGAGTGCAGAGCACAAATCACAGAGCCCACAACACTGAGCCCAGAGCACAGGGCAAAGAGCACAGAGTGCAGAGTGCAGAACAGAGAGCACATAGCTCAGAGCATAGATACAGAGTACAGAGACAGAACACAAATCCCACATCCCAGAGCTCACAACACAGAGCACAAAGAACAGAGATAGAGCCCAGAGTCAGAGCCCAGAGCAAAGAGTGCAGAGCACAGAGCACAGAGCCAGAGCACAGAGCAGAGAGCACAGAGCCAGAGACCAGAGTTCAGAGTGCAGAGCACAGAGCCCACAGCACTGAGTCCAGAGCACAGAGCAAAGAGCACAGAGCCAGACCCAGAGCACAGAGTGCAGAGAAGAGAGCACAGAGAACAGAGCTAGAACACTGATCCAGAGTCCAGAGTGAAGAGTACAGTATAAAGAGCCAGAATAGCCAGAACCCAAAGCCAGAGACCAGATCGCAGAGTGCAGAGCCAGAGCACAGAGCACAGAGCCAGAGCACAGAGCTCATAGCCCAGACTAAGTTTAGAAAAACAGAACAAAGACCAGAGCCCAGAGGTCAGAGCACAGATTGTTGAGAGCAGGGTGGTATCTGTGCTGCTAACTGTCTCAAGGACAAACAGGACTGCTGGGCCCCTGTGCTTACCAAGGTTGTTAAGAGATATTTGTCCGAGGAATGTGCAGTTGCCTGGAGACCTTATCCGTCAAGGACGAGAGCAGGGCCTAGCCCCGACTCAGCTCCTGAATAGTTCACCTGTTCCCTCCCCCCTTCTTCCTCTAGGACCGTCCAGTTCTGGCCGGACCCAATGAAAATCAAATAGATTGACCGGACCCAACCAGGGGAGGTTTAGCTGTTCGAATGTTAGCCAATTAGAAGAACACTGTAAAACTGCTTGCTTTTCCTTATAAAAACCCTGCTGACGAGGGCTCGGGGCCTCTCCTAGCGTCGTTGATTAAGGACGCAGAGGACCGGGTTCGAACTCGCTAATAAATGACTCTTTGCTGCTTGCATTGATCGTGGTCTCTGGTGGTCCTTGTGGGGTCTCAAGCCTTTGGGCACAACAAGATCACAGAGACCACAGCGCAGAGCTGAGACCAAGAGTACAGAGACAGAACACAGAGTTCAGAGCCCAGAGCTCCCAGCATAGAACACAGAGAACAGAGATAGAGTCCAGAGTCAGAGCCCAGAGAGTAGAGTGAGGAGCACAGAGCAAAGAGCCAGAGCCCAGAGCACAGAGTGCAAAGAACAGAGCACTGAGTCAGAGCACAGAACACAGAGCACAGAGCACAGAGAGCAGGGCATACTGCACAGATCAGAGAGTACAGTGCCAGAGCACAGAGCACAGAATACAGAAAACAGAGCACAGAACATAGATCCCAGAGCCCAGACCCAGAGTACAGAGACAGAACACAGTCCACAGCCCAGAGCTCAGAGCAAAGAGCCCACAGCACAGAGCACAGAGAACAGAGCCAGAGCACAAAGCCTGAGCCCAGAGCGCACAGTGCAGAGTGCAGTGCACAGAGACCAGAGTGCAGAGCCCAGAGCACAGATCACCGAGGCAGGGCTCACAGACAAGAGCACTGTGACAGAGACTTGAGCACAGGGCACAGAGCACAGAGCCCAGATCAGAGATCACAGAGAACAGAGAAGGAGCCTAGCACCACAGCGCAGAGCACAGAGTGCAGAGCACAGAACCTGGAGCCAAGTCCCAGACACCAGAGCAACGAGGCAGAGCACAGAGCCAAGAACTCTGAGCAAACAGACATGAGCACAGGGTGCAGAGCACAGAGCCAGTGCTTAGAGTCAGAGCAGAGAGCACAAAGAACAGAGGAGGAGCCCAGAGTGCAGAGTGCACAGCATGGGGTACAAAGCAGTGAGCCAAGAACCAGAGTTAGAAAAAGGGCTCAGAGCCAGATCCCTGATCACCCACCCCAGAACAGAGAGAACAGAGCATAGAGCACAAAGTACAGAGCCAGAGCACAGAGCCAGGACCTAGAGAACAGAGTTCAGAGCCAAAGCCCAGAGTATTGAGACAGAGACTGAAGCCAGAGCCCAGAGCACACAGCCCAGAGCAGAGAGCACAGAACACGGAGCCAGAGCATAGAGGGCAGAGCCAGAGCAAAGAGCATGGAATGCAAAGCACAGATACCAGAGCACAGAGCACAGTAACCAGAGACTAGAACACAGAGCACAGAGCACAGAGCACAGAACCAGAGGGAGAGGGCAGAGACCAGAGCACAGACCACAGAGAAGAGAGCCCAGAACACAGAGTCCAGAGCACAGAGCACAGAGCACAGAGCAGTGGGTATAGAGGCCAGAGCACACAGCACAGATCACAGAGCCCAGTGCACAAATCAACAAGTTGAGATCCCAGAGCACAGAGCCCACAGCACAGAGCAAAGAGCACAGAGCCAGAGCCCAGAGTACAGAGAAGAGAGTGCAGAGAATAGAGCCAGAGTACTGATCCAATGTCCAGAGTGAAGAGTGCAATACCTAGTGCCAGAAGAAATAGCCAGAACCAAAAGCCAGAGCCCAGAGCACAGAGTGCAGAGCTAGAGCACAGAGCCAGAGCACAGAGCTCAGAGCCCAGACCAAGTATAGAGAAACAGAACAAAGACCAGAGTCCAGAGGTTAGACCACAGATCACAAGAGACCACAGCACAGAGCTGAGACCCAGAGTACAGAGACAGAACAAAGAGCCCAGAGCCCAGAATTTGTAGCACAGAGCACAGAGAACAGAGATAAGAGTCCAGAGTGAGAGCCCAGAGTGAGAGCCCAGAGCCCAGAGCCCATAGTGCAGAGAGTAGAGCCCAGAGCACAGAACCAGAGCACACAACACAGAGCACAGAGCACAGAGCACAAAGCACAAAGCACAGAGCACAGAGCATAAAGCACAGAGCCAAGACCCAGAGTAGAGAGACAGAGCCGAGAGACAGAGCCTAGAATCCAGAGAACAGAGAATAGGGTATACAGATCAGATTACAGAGCACAGAGTCAGAGAAGAGAGCATAGAGCACAGTTCCAGAGTAGAGAGCACAGAGCAGCGAGCACAGAATACAGAGCCAGAGCCCAGAGAGCCAAGCACAGAGCACAAAGCACAGAACCAAGACTGAGAGTGGATAGATAGGCCAAGAGCCAGAGCCCAGATCACAGAGCCCAAGGAACAGGGCATACAGCAGAGATCACAAAGCACAGAGACCAGAGCAGAGAACACGGATCCCAGAGCCCACACTCAGAGTACAGAGACAGAACACAGCCCACAGCCCAGAGCTCAGAGCAAAGAGCCCACAGCACAGAGCACAGGGAATAGAGCCAGAGCCCAAAGCACAGAGTGCAGAGCACAAAGCACAGAGACCAGAGTACAGAACCCAGATCCCAGAACACAGAGCAGAGAGGCAGAGTCCATGCCCAAGAGTACTGAGCACAGAGACCTGAGCGCAGGGTGCAGTTCACACAGCATGGAGCACAGAACCAGTTCTCAGAGCCATAGTCCAGTACACAGAGCACAGAGAACAGAGGAGGATCGCAGACCAGAGCCCAGAGCGCAGAGTTCAGATCACAGAGCCAAGACCCAGAGTAGAGAGACAGAGCCAAGAGACAGAAACCAGAACCTAGAGAACAGAGAGCAGGGCATACACCACAGATCACAGAGCACCGGGCCAGAGCAGAGAGCACAGAGCAGAGAGCACAGAACACAGAGTGAGAGCCCAAAACTCAGAGTGCAGAACACAGAGCACATAGCTCAGAGCATAGATCCAGAGTACAGAAAGAGAACACAGAGCCCACATCCCAGTGCTCACATCACAGAACATAGAAAATAGAGATAGAGCCCAGAGTCAGAGCCCAGAGCCCAGAGCCCAGAGCACAAGGCACAGAGTAAGACCCAGAGTAGAGAGACAGAGTCCAGAGCCAGAGCACAGAGCACAGAGCACAGAGAACAGGGTGTGAAGCACACATCACAGAGCACAGAGCCTGAGCTCAGAGCACAGAGTACAGAGCTCAGACTAAGAATACAGAGACAGAACACAGCCCACAGCCCAGAGCTCAGAGCAAAGAGCCCACAGCACAGAGCACAGAAAACAGAGTCAGAGCACAGAGCCAGAGCCCAGAGTGCAGAGTGTAGAGCACAGAGCACAGAGACCAGAGTACAGAGCCCAGAACCCAAGCACAGAGCACAGATGCAGAGCTCAGGGCCAAGAACACTGAGCACAGAGACCTGAGCCCAGGTTGCAGAACACAGAACACAGAACTAGTGCTCAGAGCCAAAGACCAGAGGAGAGCATGGAGAACAGAAAAGGAGCCCATGGCAGAGCAGAGTGCAGAGACCAGAGCACAGAGCACAGACACGAGCCCAGACACAGAGTACAGAGCCAGAGTATAGAGACAGAACACAGCACAGAGCACAGTGACCAGAGACCAGAGCACAGAGCACAGTGCCAAAGCCAGTGGCACAGAGCACAGAGCCAAGAGTCAGAGTCTGGAGCACAGAGCCCAGAGCAGAGAGCACAGTGCACAGAGCACAGAGTGCAGAGTCAGAGCACAATGCACAGAGCCCTGAGCACAGAGCAGAGAGCAAAGAGTATAGAGAACAGAGTAGGAACTTAGAGACAGAGCCCGGAGGACAGAGTGCAGAGCACAGAGCACAGAGCACAGAGCTGAGAACCCAGACACAGAGTACAGAGAGAGAACACAGCACAGAGCACAGTGACCAGGGACCAGAGCACAGTGCATAGTGCCTGGAGCCTAGAGCACAGAGCCCAGAGCATAGAGCCAGAGGCCAGAGTGCAGAGACCAGAGCACAGAGCACAGAGAACAGAGCCCAGAACAGAGTCCAGAGCACAGAGCACAGAGCACAGAGCCCAGTACACAAATCAATGTTTTTAGATCCCAGAGCACAGAGAGCAGATCACAGAACACAAACCAAAAGCCCAGAGTATACAGCCAGAGCACAGAGACCAGAGATGAGAGCACAGAGCTCTGTGCCCAGAGCACATAGCAGAGAGCACAGAGCACAGAGCCAGAGCCCAAAGTACAGAGTGCAGAGCACAAAGCCCAGAGAACACAGCCCAGAGCATACAGTACAGAGCACAGAGCCCAGTGCACAAATCAATGAGCCCAGAGCCCAGAACACAGAACCCAGAGCCCAGTGCACAGAGCCAGAGACCAGAGCACAGAGCCCAGAACACACAGCTCAGAGCATAGAGCCCACAACATAGAGTCCAGAGCACAGAGCACCAAGCAAAGAGCTGAGACACAGAGTACAGGGACAGAACATAGAGCCCAAAGCCTGGAGAACAGAGCCAGAGCCAGAGTAGAGAGATAGAGCACAGAGCTCAGAGCACAGTGACCAGAGTCCAGAGCACAGAGAAGAGAGAACAGAGCAACAGCCCAGAGCTCTGGGCCTGGGCTCTTGACTCTGTGCTCTGGTCTCTGTGCTCTTTACTCTGTTCTCTGTGCTATGTACTCTCGGCTCTGGTCTCTGGCTATGCGCTCTGTGCTCTGTGCTCTGGGCTTAGGGTCTGGGCACTGTCTCTGACTCTGGGTCTGGGCTGAGTGCTCTGTGCTCTGCTTTCTGCAATCTGGGCTCTGGCTCTGGGCTCTGTGCTCTGAGCTCTGTGTTCTGTGCTCTGTGAAATGGTCTCTGGCTCTGGGCTCTGTGCTCTGAGCTCTGTGTTCTGTGCTCTGTGAAATGGTCTCTCTCTCCGAGCTCTGTGCTCTGTGCTCTGTCTCTGAGCTCTGGTCTCTGGGTTCTGGGCTCTGTGATCAGGGCTCTGTGCTCTATGCTCTGTGCTGTGGTCTCTGTACTCTGTACTCTGGGCTACGTCCTCTAGGCTCTGGCTCTTCTGATGTCTGCATCTTCATCTTGGTTCTGGACACTGTGTCGTGTGCTCTGTGCTTTGTGCTCTGTGCTCTGCACTCTGGGCTCTGGGCTCTGGCTCTGGTCTCCTGCTCTGTGCTCTGTGCTCTGCGCTCTGCACTCTGAGCTCTGGCTCTGGGCACTCTCTCTGTTCTCTATGCTCTGTGCTGTGAGCTTGGGATGTAGGCTCTGTGTTCTGTCTTAGTACTGTGGATCTATGCTCTCAGCTATGTGCTCTCTACTGTGGTCTCTGATATCTGTGTTCTGTGTTCTGGACTCTGGGCTCTGGGCTCTGGGCTATGTTCTGTGCTTTCTGAACTCTATGCTCTATGTTTTGTCTCTGAGCTCTGGTCTCTGGCTTCTGTGCTCTGAGCTCTGGGCACTCTTTGTGTTTTGACACTTGGTCAAAACTCTACACTTGGTCTGGTCACTGGGCTCTGTGCTCTGTGCTCTGGGCTCTGTGCTCTTGGATCTGTGCTCTGTCCTCTGTGCTCTGATCTCTATGCTTTGTTCTCTTGATCTGCATTCTGTGCTCTGTGCTCTGAGCTCTGTGCTCTGGCTCTGAGCTCTGTGCTCTGTGCTCTGCACTGTGGGCTCTGTGCTCTGTGCCCCATGCTCTGAGCTCTGTGCTATGGCTCTGTGCTCTGTGTTCTGTGCTCCGTACTCGGTACTCTGCACTCTGGGCTCTGGCTCTGGGCACCTGCTCTCTTTTCTGTGCTCTGTGCTTTGCTCTGTGCTCTGTGCTCTAGGTTCTGGCTGTGGGTTCCTGCTCTGAGCCCAGTGCACAAACCACAGATCACAGAGACAACAGCATAGACCAGAGCACAGAGAACAGTGCCCAGAGTTCAGAGATAGGGCCAGAGTACAGAGAGAGGGCATAGAACCAGAGCCCAGAGTGCAGAGCACAGAGCACAGAACCAGAGCACTGATCCAGAGCCCAGAGTGTAGAGCACGGACCACAGAGCACAGAGCACACTGCAAGGACCTAGAGAACAGAGAGAGAGTTCACAGCCCAGACTTAGAGAATTGAGACAGAGCATAGAACCAGAGACAAGAGCACACAGCACAGAGCACAGAGCACAAGAACAAAGTACAGAGCCAGCGTACAGAGACAGAGCACAGAGCACAGAGCACACTGCAAGGAGCCAGAGAACAGAGAGTTCACAGCCCAGACATAGAGGATTGAGACAGAGCCTAGAACCAGAGACAAGAGCACAGAGCACAGAGCACAGAGATCAGAGCAGAAAGCACATAGTTCAGAGCATAGATCCAGAGTACAGAGACAGAACACAGTGTCCCCATCCCAGAGCTCACAGCACAAAGCACAGAGAATGGAGAGAGAGCCCAGAGTCAAAACACAGAGCGCAGAGAGCAGAGCACAGAGTACAAACCCAGAGCACAGAGCACAATGCAGAGAGCACAGAGCACAGAGTTGGAGCCCAGAGTGCAGAGTGCAGAGCACAGAGCAGAGTCAGAGCATAGAACACAGAGCAGAGAGCAAGATCCCAGAGCTAGAGCTCAGAGCTCAGAGTGTAGAGCACAAGTCACAGGGCATAGAGCCAGAGTACAGAGATAGAGCAGAGAGCCAGAGCACAGAGCACAGAGCACAGAGACTAGAGAAGAGAGCACATAACTCAGAGCATACATTGCAGAGCACAAAGCAAGATCACATAGCCAGAGTCAAAGCCCAGAGCCCAGAGCAAAGAGCACAGAGCACAGAAGACAGTGACCAGAGACCAGAGCACACAGCACAGTGCCTAGAGCCCAGACACAGAGCCCACATCACAGAGTCAGAGGCCAGAGTTCAGAGCCCCAGAACACAGAGCACAGAGTACAGAGCCCAGAAGAGAGTCCAGAGCAGAGAGCTCAGAGCACAGTGCCCAGAACCCAGAGCACAGAGCACAGAAAACAGAGCAGAGAGCACAGAGTGCAGATCACAGAGCACAGAGCAAAGAGCCCAGAGTTCAGAACCCAGAGCACAGAGCCCAGAGCTCAGAGTCAGGAGCACAGAGACCAGAGAACAGAGCCCAGAGCACACAGCACAGAGCACAGAGCCCAGTGCACACACACACACAAAAAAAAAACGAGCTGAGATCCCAGAACACAGAGCCCAGAGCACAGAGAACAGAGCACACAGAACAGAACACAGAGCCCAGTGCACAAAAAAATGAGCCGAGATCCCAGAACACAGAGACCAGAGCACAGAGCACAGAACAAGAGCCCACAACACAGAGCCAGAGCACAGAGACCAGAGATGAGAGCACAGAGCACAGTGCCCAGAGCTCATAGTAGAGAGCACACAGCACAAAGCACAGAGCCCAGTGCACAAATCAAAGAAACAAGAGCCCAGAGCACAGGGCCCAGATCCCAGAGACCAGAGCACAAAGCACAGACCCAGAGCCCAGAGCACAGAGTCAGAGCACAGAATCCAGAGCACGGAGCACAGAGCCAGAGAACAGAGACAGAATACAGAGCACAGAACACAGAGACCAGAGCACAGAGCACTGAGCCCAGAGCCCAGACCAAGTGTAGAGAAACAGAACACAGAGACCAGAGCCTAGAGATCAGAGCACAGAGCACAGAGATCACAGCACAGAGCTGTGACCCAGAGTACAGAGACAGAACAGAGAGTCCAGAGCTCAGATCCAGAGCCAGAGTACTGAGAGAGCACAGAGCACAGAGCAAAGTGACCAGAGTCCAGAGCACAGAGCAGAAAGCACAGAGCCAGATCCCAGGGTCAGAGCCCAGAGCTAGGGGTCTGTGTTTCTTGGCTCTGTGCTCTGTACTCTGTACTCTGTTTGTGTTCTGGTCTCTGGTCTCTGTGCTTTTTACTCTTTGCTCTGTGCTCTGTACTCTCAGCCCTGGATTCTGGCTCTTTGCTCTATGCACTGTGCTCTGACTCTGTGCTCTGAACTTTGTGCTCTAAACTCTGTGCTCTGGCCTCTGGCCTGGGCTCCTTCTCTGTGCATTGTGCTCTGTGCTTTGTGCTCTGTGCTCTGACTATTTGCTCTGGGCTCTGGCTCTGGGCTCTGACTCTGTGCTCTGTCCTCTGTGGTCTGCACTCTGCGCTCTGGGCTCTGACTCTGGGCTCTGACTCTGGGCTCTGTGCTCTGTGCTCTAGGATCTGGTTCCATGCTCGTTGCTAAGGTTTCTGGTCTCTAGGCTCTGTGCCCTGTTCTCTGTGCTCTGGGATTTGTGCTGTGGTATCTGGGTTCTGTGCTCTGGTCTCTGTGTTCTGTTCTCTGTGCTCTGAACTCTGTGCTCTGGGGCCTCACTCTGTGCTCTGTGCTCTGTGCTCTGGTTCTGGTCACTGTGCTCTGTGTTCCAGACTCTGTGCTCTGGGTTCTGTGCTTTTTGCTCTGTGTTCTGCATTCTGTGTCTGGGCTCTGGGTTCTGGGCTCTGGGAACTGTGCTCTGTGCTCTGTTTTCTGATCACTATGCTCTGTGGTCTGGTCTCTGGTCACTGTGCTCTGTGTTCTGTCTCTGTACTCTAGCTCAGTACTCTGGGTCTGGGCTCATGGTTCTGTGCTCTGTGCTCTGGTGTCTGTGTTCTGGATTCTGTGCTCTGCACTCTGTTCTTGGTGCTCTGTGGTCTGTGCTCTGTTCTCTGGTCTCTGTGTTCTGTCCTCTGTACACTGTGCTCTGGCTCTGTGCTCTGTGCTCCTTCCACTGGGTTTCTGGGCACTGCGCCCTGTACTCTGGGCTTTGTGCTCTGTGCTCTGTGCTCTTGGCTCTGGACTCTGGCTCTGGGCTTTGACACTGTGCTCTGTACTCTGTGCTATGCACTCTGCACTCTGAGCTCTGACTTTGAACTCCTGCTCTGTGCTGTGTGCTCTGAGCTTTGTGCTCTGTGCTCTGAGCTCTGGCTACTTGCTCTAGGCTCTGGTTCTGGGCTGTGACACTGTGCTCTGTACTCTGTGCTCTGCACTCTTTGCTCTGGGCTCTGACTCTGCTCTCTGTGCTCTGCTCACTGAATCTGGACTCTGTGCACTAGACTCTGGGTTCTGGCTCTGTGCTCTGTGCTATGGTCTTTGGTCTCCTAGCTCTGTGGTCTGTTCTGTGTCTCTGAGCTCTGGTCTCTGTGATCTGTGCTCTGTGCTCTGGGCTCTGTGGTGTGGTCTCTATATTTTGTGCTATGTGCTCAGGGTTCAGTGCTCTGGGCTCTGGCTGTGGGCTCTGGGCTCTGGTCACTATGCTCTAAACTGTGTGCTCTGTCTCTGCATTCTGTCTCTGTACTCTGGGTCTGGGATTTCGACTCTGTGCTCTGTGCTCTGGTCTTTGTGCTTTGTGCTTTGTGCTGTGGTCTCTGTGTTCTGCATTCTGTGCTCTGTGCTCTATGCTCTTGCTCTGTGCTTGTGGTTGTGTGCTCTGGGCCCTAGCTCTAGGTTCTCTCTAATACTCTGGGTCTGGGTTCTGAATTCTGTCTGTGTTCTCTGGGTCCTGGCTCTCTGCTCTTCTCTCTGTGCTGTGCAGTCTGCACTTTGGTCTCTAGCTCTGGGCTCACACTCTGTTTTCTGTGCTCTGGTCTCTGTGCTCTGTGCTCTAGGCTGTGGCTCTGTGCTCTCAGATCTGTGCTCTGGGTTCCTGCTCTGAGTCCAGAGCACAGAGCACAGAGCGTGGAGCACAGAGCACAGAGAACAGAGCAGCAGCCCAGAACCATAGCCCAGAATGCAGAGGGCAGACACAGATCATAGAGCACAGAGCCAGGACCTGGAGAACAGAGACAGAGTTCAGAGCCCAGACCCATTGTATTGAGACATAGCCTAGTGCCAGAACCCAGAGAACACAGCCCAGATCACAGAGCACAGAGCACACAGCCAAGAGCCCAGAGCACAGAGCACAAAGTGTAGAGCACATTGCCAGAACACAGAGTGCAGAGTACAGAGCACAGAGCAGAGTAAAGAGCACAGAGCACAGAGCTGAGAGCCCAGACACAGAGTAGAGAGTCAGAGTACAGAGACAGAACAGAGAACATAGAGCACAGTGACCAGCAACCAGAACAGAGAGCACAGAGCCAGAGCCCAGAGCCAGAGCTGAGAGTACCTAGCCAAAGCACAGAGCACACACCACAAAGCACAGAGCACAAAGCACAAACAGGAGCCCAGAGTCAGAGCCCTGAATGCAGAGTACAGAGCCCAGAGCACAGAGCCCAGAGCACAGAGTGCAGAGCACAGAGCACAGCAAATAGACACCAGAGCACAGAGCACACAGCCAGAGCACACAGCCAGAGCTCAGAGCACAGACCCAGAGTACAAAGACAGAACACAGAGCCCAGAGCCTATAATACAGAGCCCAGAGCACAGTGCACAGAGACCAGAGTACAGAACACAGAGCCCAGTGCCCAGACCAACTGTAGAGAGACAGAACACAGAGACCAGAGCCCAGAGCT
Source organism: Sciurus carolinensis (assembly GCF_902686445.1). Classification (NCBI taxonomy): domain Eukaryota; kingdom Metazoa; phylum Chordata; class Mammalia; order Rodentia; family Sciuridae; genus Sciurus; species Sciurus carolinensis. The sequence goes on from NW_025920103.1 coordinate 2,922,119, forward strand.
CAGAGCACAGAGTGCAGAGAACAGAGCGCAGATAGAGCACAGAGCACAGAGCACAAAGCACAGAGTAGGAGCCCAGAGCCAGAGCCCAGAGTGTAAAGTGCGGAGCACAGAACACAGAGCATTGAGCCCAGATCCAGAGTCAAAGTCAGTGCCCAGACCCAGAGCCCAGAGCACTGAGCTCAGAATACAAAGCACGGAGTACAGAGGCAGAGACCAGAGCCAAGAGTACAAAGCACAAAGCACAGAGTAAAGAGCAAAGAGACCAGAGCACAAACCGAGCACAGAGCACAGAGTGAGAGCACAGACCCAGAGCTGTACACTTTGCACTGGCTCTGATCTAAGTGCTCTGTGATCTGCGCACTGCACTCTGTGCTCTGTGTTCTGTGCTATGGTCTCCAGTCTCAGAGCTCTGTGCTCTGTGTTCTGTCTCTGAACTCTGGTCTCTGGGAGATGGCCTTTGTGCTCGGGACTCTGCTGTGATCTCTTTGCTCAGTGCACTGTGATCTGTACTCTGGGTTCTGTGCTCTGTGCTCTGTGCTCTGCACTCTGCTCTGGCTCTGTGCTTTGTGCCCTCTGTTGTTGACTCTGGGCTCTGGCTCTATCCTCTGTTTGCTGTACTCTGGGCTCTGACTCTGTGCTCTGCCTCTGTGCTCTGTGCTCTGTGCTCTGCTCTCTGGGCTCTGGGCTCTGGTTCTGGGTTCTCTCTCTCTCTTCTCTGTGCTCTGTCTGTGAGCTCTGGGATGTGGGCTCTGTGCTCTGTCCCTGTACTCTGGATCTGTGCTCTGAGCTATGTGCTCTCTGCTCTGGTCTCTGTGCTCTGTGCTCTGGGATCTGGGCTCTGGCCTCTGTGCTCTGGGCTATGATCTGTGGTCTCTAAGCTCTGTGCTCTGTGCTGTGTCTCTGAACTCTGGTATTTGGGCTCTTGTCTCTGTGCTGGGCTCTGTTCTGTGGTCTCTGTGCTCTGTGCTCTGAGGTCGGGGCTCTGGTCTCTCTATTCTGTCTCTGTACAGTTGGTGAGCACTGGGCTCTGTTCTCTGTGCTCTGGTTTCTGTACTCTGTGCCCTGTGCTCTCTACTCTAGGCTCTGGGCTCTGTGTTCTATCTGTGTACTCTAGGTCTGTGCTCTGGGTTCTGGCTGTGTGCTCTGGCTCTGTTCTTTGTGCTATGCTCTCTGTGCCCTGACACTGGGCTCTGGGCTCTGGGTTGTGCTTTGTGCTCTGATCTCTGGACTCTAGGCTCTGTGCTGTGGGCTCTGGGTTTGTTGATTTGTGCACTAGCCTCTGTGCTCTTTGCTGTGTGCTCTGGTCTCTGTGCTCTGTTCTTTGTGCTCTGCAGTCTGTGCTCTGGGCTAAGGTTCTAGTCTCTGTGCTCTGTGCTCTGGTCTCTGTGCTCTGTCTCTGAGTTCTGATCTCTGGGCTCTGAGTTCTGGGCTGTGGTCTCTGTGCTGTCTGTTCTGAGCTCTGGTATCTGGTCTCTGAGTTCTGTCTCTCTACAATTGGTCTGGGCACTGGATTCTCTGCTCTGTGCCCTGGTCTCTGTGCTCTGTGCTCTTTGCTCCATATTCTAAGCTCTGGGCTCTATGTTCTGTCTCTGTACTCTGGGTCTGTGCTCTGTGCTCCGGGCACTGTACTCTGTGCTGTGTGCTCTGTGCTATTTGCTCTGGGCACTGTGCTCTGCACTCTGTGCTCTGGGCTCTAACTCTGTGCTTTGTGCTCTGTGCTCTGTGCTCTGGACTCTGGGCTCTGTTTTTTTGCTCTGCACCTTGTGCTCTGGGCTCTGGTTCTGTGCTCTGGGATCTGGTCACTATGTGTTATGGGGCACAACTTAAGAATAGACTGCTTACCACTGAGAAGTCCAAATTTTATTAAGCCGGCCAGCTGACTGTCTCACACAATGCCCCCAAAAAAGGTTATTGGGAGAATAGCCCCGACCATAGTGTTGTAAGGGTTCTTATACCAAAAATCACATTAATCATAAGTGTCTGTTGCGTTGATTTGAAATTACAAACTAACATCATGAAATCATCAACAGAGGGAGTAGTGGGTCAAAATGACCCTTACCTAGGTACAAACTAAAGAATGGTTACTACCATCCACACAATTACTATTTACATGGTACGTTAGTTAAGAGCAATAGCGATCAAAAGATAGCGATTTATCATTACATAGGAATTGTCATTTTGTATTGCTAAACATGTCACACTAAGTAACTGAGGATAGGTACAGAGGCAGGGTGTTCCCATGGGGAAAACTTATTTCCTACATAACATGGAGTCTCAAAACAAAATGGTATCTGTTTAGTTATATCCCTTATAGTCTTGCCTATAATATTATCATGGAGCCATATCGGTCAGCCCATTACATGTGCTCTGTGCTCTTTGAACTCTGGCTCTATACTCTGGGTCTGGGCTCTCGGCTCTGTGCTCTACACTCTGTGCTCTGGACTCTGTGATCTGGGCTCTGTGCTCTGTGATCTGGGCTCTTGCTCTGGTTCTGTGCTCTGTGCTCTGGTCCTGTGCTCTGTGCTCTGGTCTTGGGCTCTGGGCTCTGGATCTATGCTCTGTGCTCTGTGTTCTGTGCTCTGGGTTCTGGTTCTGGGCTCTGAGTTTTATCTCTGTAGTCTGGATCTGGGCTCTTGGCTGAGTTCTGTGCTATGGTCTCTGTGCTCTGTGCACTATGCTCTGATCTCTGTCTGATCTCTGGGCTCTGGGTTCTGTGTTTTGAGCGTATACTCTGGGTCTGGGCTCTGTGCTCTGGTCTCTGTACTCTGTGCCCTGTGCTCTGGGCTCACAACAGTGGCACTGGGCTCTGGTCTCTGTGCTCTGGTCTCTGTGCTGTGTGCTCTGTGTTTTGTCCTCTGTGCTTTGTCCTCTGTGCTCTGGGCTCTGTGCTTTGTGCTGTTGGTTGTGGGCTCTGTGTTCTGTCTCTGTACTCTGGGTCTGGGCTCTGGGCCCTGTGCTCTGTGCTCTGGTCTCTGAGCTGTGTGCTCTGTGATATGTGCTTTGTCCTCTGAGCTCTGTGCTCTGGTCTCTGTGCTCTGTGCACTATGCTCTGATCTCTGGGCTCTGGGTACTGTGTTTTGTGTGTGTACTCTGGGTCTGGGCTCTGGGCTGTATGCTGTATGTACTGGTCTCTGTACTCTGTGCTCTGTGCTCTGGGTTCACTACTGTGGGCTCTGGTCTCTGTGCTCTGTGATCTTTGCTTTGTCCTCTGTGCTCTGGGCTCTTTACTCTGTGCTCTGTGCTCTGAGCTCTCTGCTGTGGGTTCTGTGCTCTATGCTCTGTGCTCTCTGCTCTGTACTCTTGATTGTGGGCACTGTGTTCTGTCTCTCTACTCTGGGTCTGGGCTCTATGATCTGTGCTCTGTGTTCTGTGCTCTGTTTCTGTACTCTAGTCCTGTGCTAGGGTCTCTGGTCTCTGGTCTCTGGTCTCTGTGCTCTGTCTCAGGACTCTGTTTTTGAGCTCTGTGCTCTGTTTCTGTACTCTGTGAATGGGCTCTGTGCTCTGTGTACTGGGTACTGGTTCTGTGCTCTGTGTTGTGAGCTCTGTGCTCTAGCTCGGGACTCTGGGATCTGTGCTGTGTGCTCTGAACTTTGTGCTCTGGTCTCTCTGTTCTGTGTTCTGTGCTCTGGTCTTTGGTTGGCACTCTGTGCTCTGTGTTCTGTCTCTGTACTCTGGGTCTGGTCTCTGTACTCTGTTCTCTGGTCCCTATGCTCTGTGTTCAGGGCTCTGTCTCTGTACTCTAGGTCTGGGATTTGTGCTCTGTCTCTGTGCTCTGTGCTGTGGTCTCTGTGCTCTGTGTTCTGTGCTCTGGTCTCTGGTCTGCAATCTGTGCTCTGTGATCTGTCTCTCACTCTGGGTCTGGGCTCTGTGCTCTGTGCTCTGTGCTCTGTGCCCTGGTCTCTGTGCTCTGTGCTCTGTGCTTTGGGATCTGGGCTCTGTTCTCTGGGCTCTGGGCTCTGGTCTCAGGGATCTTGGCTCTGTGCTCTGTGCTCTGTGTTCTGGGCTCTGTGCTTTATGCTCTGCGCTTAGGAGTTTGGGCTCTGTGCACTGTGCTCTGTGCACTCTGATCTACACTCTGTGCTCTCATGTCTGTGCTCTGTGCTCTGTCCTCTGCTTTAGTCTCTGTGCTCTGTGCTCTGAGCTCTGTCCTTTGTCCTCAGGATATGGGCTCTGGCTCTGGGCTCTGCCCTCCATACTCTGGCTGTGGCTCTGCACTCTGTGCTCTGGTCTCTATGCTCTGTGTCTCTGTACTCTGACTCTCGCTCTGAGATATGGGCACTGGGCTCTGCATTTTGTTTCTGTACTCTGGGTCTGAGCTCTGGTCTCTGTGCTCTGGGCTCTGACTCTGTGCTCAGGGTTCTGTGATCTGTGCTCTGGTCTCTGTTGTCTCTGCTCTGTGCTCTGGTTTTGTGCTCTGTGCTCTAGTTTCTGTGCTCTGTGCTCTAGTTTCTGTGCTCTGTTCTCTGTGCTCAGGCTCTGGCTCTGTGCTCTGTGCTCTGACTCTGGGCACTGGGATATGTGCTTTGGACCTGTGCTCTGTGCATTGTCTCTGTGCTCTGTGCATTGACTCTATGTTCTGGCTCTATGATCTCTGCAATGTGCTCTGTGCTCTGTGCTCTGTGCTCTGGCTCTGTGCTCTGTGCTCTGTGCTCTGAGCCTTGCATTCTGTACTCTGTGCTCTGGCTCTGTGCTCTGCAATCTGTGCTCTGTGCTCTGGCTCTTTGCTCGGGTTCTGGGCTCTGGTCTCTGTGCTCTGGGCACTGAATTCTGTGCTCTGGGGTGTGTATCTGGGCTATATGTTCTGGATCTCTGATCTGGGTTCTGTGTTGTGGGCTTTGACTCTGTGCTCTGATTTTGTGTTCTGACTCTGGGCTCTGGTTCTGGTCTCTGTCTCTGGGCTCTGGCTCTTGGCTCTTTCTCTAGGCTCTGTGTTCTGGCTCTGTGCTCTGTACTCTGGTCTCTGTCTCTTTTCTCTGTTCTCTGGCTCTGGGTTCTGTGTTCTATATTCTGGCTTTGTGCTCTGTGCTCTTGGCTATGTGCTCTGCCTCTGGTCTCTGTCTCTGGGCTATGTGCTCTGGCTCTGTGCTCTGTGATCCATGCTGTGTGCTCTGACTCTGTCCTCTGGTTCTGTGCTCTGTGGTATGTTCTCTGACTATGTATTACATGCTCTGTACACTGTCCTCTGTGCTCTGACTCTGTGTCCTGGCTTTGTGATCTGTGCTCTGAGCTCTGTGCTCTGAGCTCTGTGCTCTCTGCTCTGGGCTCTGGTGCATTCTCTGTGCTCTGTGCTTTGGTTCTGGGCTCTGGGCTCTGTGCTCTGTGTTCTGGCTGTGGGATCTGTGCTCTGTGCTCTGGCTCTTTGCTCTGTGCTCTGGGCTCTGGATCTCTCCTCTGTCTCTGGCCTCTGGCTCTGGGTTCTGTCTCTGGGCTATGTGTTCTGGCTCTGTGCTCTGGGGTCTTTGCTATGGGCTCTGGCTCTGTTCTCTATCTGGGCTCTGACTCTGTGCTCTGTCTCTGGTCTCTGGATCTTGGATCTTTCCCTGGGCTGTGTGCTCTGGTTCTGTGCTCTGGGCTCTGTGCTGTGGGCTCTGGCTCCGTATTCTGGTTCTGTGCTGTGTGCTGTATGCTCTGCACTGTGTGCTTTGTATTCTGGGCTCTGTCTGTGTGCTCTCCTCTGTGCTCTGTGCTCTGTGCTCTGTGCTCTGTCCCTATGCTCTGTGTTCTGGCACTATACTCTGTGCTTTGTGCACTTGCTCTGTATTCTGGGTTCTGGGCTCTGTGTTCTGGGCTCTGTGCTCTGGCTATATGGTCTGGGCTCTGTGTTCTGTGCTCTGTACTCTGCACTTTGGGCTCTGGGTCTGTGCTCTGGTTCTGTGCTGTGTGCTCTCTGTTCTGCACTCTGTGCTCGGTACTCTGGGTACTGTCTCTGTACTCTGGCTCTGTGCTCTGGCTTTATGGTCTGAGTTCTGTGCTCTGTGCTCAGGATCTGTACTCTGACCATGTGGTCTGGTCTCTGTGCACTGTGCTTTGCACACTGTTCTTAATTCTGCCTCTAGGCTCTGGATCTCTGCACTGTTCACTGGTCTCTGTCTCTTTTCTCTGTTCTCTTGCTCTGGGCTCTGGTTTCTGTGCTCTTTCTCTGGACTCTGGCTCTCTGCTCTGTGGTCTTTGCTCTGGGCTCTGGTTCTGTCTCTGTGCTCTGTGCTTTGGCTCTGGGCTCTGGGCTCTGGGCTCTGCACTCTGTAATGTGGGCTTTGGTTTCTGTGCTATGTGTTCAGTGCTCTGCACTCTGGCTCTGTGCTCTGGGCACTGACTCTGTTCTCTGTCTCTGGGCTATGTGCTCTGACTCTGTGCTCTGGGCTCCATGCTGTGGCCTCTGGCTCTGTCCTTTGGTTCTGTGCTCTGTGATATACACTCTGACTCTGTATTGTATGCTCTGTACTCTGTGCTCTGTGCTCTGGCTCTGTGCTCTGGCTCTGTGCTCTGCATTGTCATCTGGACTCTGTGCTCTGTGCTCTCTGCTCTGGGCTCTGGTTTGTTCTCTGTGCTCTGTGCTCTGGCACTGGGCACTGGGTTCTGCACTCTGGGCTCTGGTTCTGTCACTGTTCTCTGTGCTCTGGCTGTGAGATCTGTGCTCTGTGCTCTGTGCTCTGCTCTGTGCTGTGGGCTCTGGCTCTGTTCCCTGGTTCTGTGCTCTGGCTCTGTGTTCTAGGCTCTGTGTGTGGTCTCTGTGCTCTGTGCTCTGATCTCTGGGCTCTGGGATCTGACTCTGGGCTCCTGATTTGGGCTCCTGCTTCTTATTTTGTGCTCTGTGTTTTGTGCCCTCTGCTCTGTGCTCTGACAATGTGCTCTGTTCTCTGACTCTGGGCTCTGGCTCTGAGCTCTGTGCTCTGTCTTTGAGCTCTGGTCTCTGGGCTCTGGTCCCTGTGCTCTGGGTTCTGTGCTGTGGTCTCTACTAAGTTCTCTGGGCTCTGTGCTCTGGGCTCTGGTTATGTGCTCTGGCTCTGGGCTCTGGGCTCTGATTTGTGCTCTGTGCTCTGATCTCTATGCTCTGCACAATGTGCTCAGTGCTCTGTACTCTCGGCTCTGGGCTCTGGCTCTGTGCTCTGTTCTCTGTGCTCTGGGCTCTGCCGCTGGGCACTGTCTCTGACTCTGTATCTGGGCTCAGGGCTCTGTGCACTGTGCTCTGACTTTGTGCTCTGCACACTGTGCTCTGGGCTCTGACTCTGGGCTACTGCTCTGTGCTCTCTGCTCTGGGCTGTGTGCTCTATGCTCTGTGCTCTGGCTATGTGCTCTGGGAACTGGCTCTGGGCTCTGGCTCTGTGCTCTGTACTCTGTGCTCTGCATTCTGCACTCTGGGATCTGGCTCTGGGCTCTGAGTCTGTGCTCTCTCTTCTGTGCTCTGTGCTCTGGGCTCTGAACTCTGGTCTCTGTGCTATGGTCTCTGGTCTCTAAGGTCTGTGATCTGTAATTTGTCTCTGAGCTCTGGTCTCTGGGCTCTGGGATCTGGTCTCTGTGCTCCGTACTCTCTGCTCTGAACTCTGTACTCTGGGACCTGGCTCTGGGCTCCTGTGCTGTGCTTTGTTCTCTGTGCTTTGTGCTTTGTGCTCTCTGCTCTGACTATGTGCTCTGGGCTCTGGCTCTCAACTCTAGCTCTGTGCTCTATACTCTGTGCTCTGCACTCTGTGCACTGGGATCTGGTCTGGTCTCTTTGCTCAGGACTCTATGCTCTGTTCTCTGTGATCTGTTCTCTGTGCTCTGTTTTCTGGGCTCTGTGCTCTGTGCTCTGTGCTCTGTGTTCTGTTTCTGAGCTCTGGTCTCTGATATCTGGGCTCTGTGCTCTGTGCTCTGTGCTCTGGGCTCTGTGCTGTGGTTTCTGTCTCTCGGTTCTAGCACTGCGCTCTGTTCTCTGTTCTCTGGTCTCTGTGCTCTCTGCTCTGGCTATGTGCTCTGGGCTCTGGCTCTCGGTTCTAATTCTGTGCTCTGTCCTCTGTCCTCTGCACTCTGTGCACTGGGATCTGGCTCTATGCTGTGTGCTCAGGGCTCTGTGCTGTGGTCTTTGTGCTCTGTGTTCTGGGCTCTATGCTCTGCACTCTGTGCTCTGCACTCTCTGCTCTGTGCTTCTGTACTCTCTGCTTCTTACTCTGGGCTCTGGGCTCTTGGTTCATTCTCTGTACTCTGGGTCTGTGCTCTTGGCTCTGGATGTGTGCTCTGACTCTGTGCTCTTTGATCTGGTCTCTGTGCTCTGTGCTCTGGGCTCTGTGTCTTTTGCTCTGCACTCTGTGCTCTGTGCTCTTGTTGTGCCCAAAGGCTTGAGACCCCACAAGGACCACCAGAGACCACGATCAATGCAAGCAGCAAAGAGTCATTTATTAGCGAGTTCGAACCCGGTCCTCTGCGTCCTTAATCAACGACGCTAGGAGAGGCCCTGAGCCCTCGTCAGCAGGGTTTTTATAAGGAAAAGCAAGCAGTTTTACAGTGTTCTTCTAATTGGCTAACATTCGAACAGCTAAACCTCCCCTGGTTGGGTCCGGTCAATCTATTTGATTTTCATTGGGTCCGGCCAGAACTGGACGGTCCTAGAGGAAGAAGGGAGGAGGGAAGGGGTGAACTATTCAGGAGCTGAGTCGGGGCTAGGCCCTGCTCTCGTCCTTGACGGATAAGGTCTCCAGGCAACTGCACATTCCTCGGACAAATGTCTCTTAACAACCTTGGTAAGCACAGGGGCCCAGCAGTCCTGTTTGTCCTTGAGACAGTTAGCAGCACAGATACCACCCTGCTCTCAACACTCTGGCTCTGTGCTCTGTGCTCTGTGCTCTGTGCTCTGTGCCTTTTGCTCTGTGCTCTGTGCTCTGTGCTCTGTGCCTTTTGCTCTGCACTCTATGCTCTGGGCACTGTGCTATGTGCTCTGTGCTCTGTCTCTTTACTCTGTCTCTGTACTCTGAATCTAGGCCCTCAACTCTGAACTCTGTGTTCTGGTCTCTGTGCTCTGGCTGTGTGCTCTGGTCTCTATGCTCTGTGCTCTGCACTCTGTGCTCTGGGCACTGGCTCTGTGCTCTGTGCTCTAGCTCAGTGCTCTGTGCTCTGGACTGTGTGCTCTGAGCTCTGTGCTCTGTGCTCTGTGCTCTGTGCTGTGGCTCTATGCTCTATGCTCTGTGGTCTGCACTCTGGGCTCTGGGCTCTGGCTCTGGGCCGCTGCTCTGAGTCTAGAGCACAGAACACATAGCACAGAGACCACAGCACAGTGCACAGATACCAGAGCACAGAGCCCTGAGCACAGAAAACAGAGCACAGAGACCACAGCACAGAGCCCAGAGCCCAGAGCACAGAGCAGAGGGCACAAAACACTGAGCACAAAGCATGAAGCAGGAGCCCAAATCAGGAGTCCAGAGTAAGATCCCAGGGCGCAGAGTGCAGAGCACAGAGAACAGAACCCAGAGCCCAGAGCACAGAGCACAGAGCACGGAACCAGAGGCCAGAATGCAGAGCCCAGAGCAGGAGCCCAGAGCACTGGGCCCAGAGTCAGAACCAAGAGCACAGAGCCAGAGACCAGAGACCAGAGCACAGATCACAGAGCCAGAGCACACAGCCAGAGCCCAGAGCAGAGACCCAGAGTACAGAGATAGAACCCAGAGCCCAGAGCACAGACCACAGAGCCCAGTGCCCAGACCAATTGTAGGGAGACAGAAAACAGAGACCAGCGCCCAGAGCTCAGAGCACAGAGCACAGAGCTCAGAGACCACAGACCATAGTACAGAGCACAGAGCCCAAAGACCAGAGCACAGAGCAGAGAGCACCAGAGCACAAAGATGGAGCACAGAACCCAGATCACAGAGCACAGAGCTAGGAGCACAGAGTGCAGAGCTCAAGGCACAGAGTACAGAGCCCAGAGCACATACCACAGAGCACAGTGACCAGATCCAGAGCACAGAGCCACAGCCCAGGACTCTGGACTCTGTGCTAATGGCTCTGTGCTCTGGCCTTTGGCTCTGGGCTCTGGGCTCTGGTCTCTGGCCTCTGTCTCTGTGCTCTGGTCCGTGCTCTCTGCTCTCTGCTCTGGGCTGTGTGCTCTGGCTATGGCTCTAAGTTCTGTCTCAATACTCTGGGTCTGTCCTCTGAACTCTGTCTCTGTTCTCTGGGTCCTGGCTCTGTGCTGTCTGCTCTGCCTATGTGATCTTGCTTTGTACTCTGCACTGTGTGCTCTGGGCTCTGGCTCTGTGCTCCGGCTCTGTGCTCTGTGCTCTGTTCTCTGCACTCTGGGCTCTGGTCTGGGCTCACTCTCTGTTCTATGTGCTCTGTGCTGTGAGCTCTGAGATGTGGAATCTGTGTTCTGTCTCTGTACTCTGGATCTATGCTCTGAGCTATTTGCTCTCTGCTCTTGTCTCTGTGCTCTGTGCTCTGTGCTCTGTGTCCTGGACTCTGGCAATGGGCTCTGTACTATGGTCTGTTGTCTCTGAGCTCTGTGCTCTGTGCTCTGTCTCTGAGCTCTGGTCTCTGGTCTCTTTGCTCTGTGCTCTGGGTTCTGGGCTTTGGTCTCTGTGTTCTGTCTCTCTATACTTGGTTTGGGCATTGGACTCTGTGCTCTGTACTCTGGTCTCTGTGCTCTGTGCTCTGGGCACTGTACTCTAGGCTCTGTTTCCTGGGTTTTGTATCTCTACTCTGGGTCTCTGCTCTGGGCTCTGGCTGTGTGCTCTGGCTCTGTGCTATGTTCTCTGATCTCTGTGCTCTTAAACTTTTCTCTGGTCCTGGACTCTGAACTCTGTCTTTGTTCTCTGGGTCCTATCTCTGTGCTCTCTGCTCTGTGTTCTGCACTCTGTGCTATGGGCTCTGGCTCTGGGCTCTGTCTCTGTTTTCTGTGCTTCGTGCTGTGAGCCTGGGATGCGGGCTTTGTGTTCTGTCTCTGTACTATGGATCTATGTTCTGGGCTCTGTGCGCTGGGCACTGCTATGGTGTCTGGGCTCTGTGCTATGATCCTGGTCTCTGAGCTCTGTGCTCTGTGCTCTGTCTCTGAGCTCTGGTCTATGAGCTCTGTGCTCTGGTCTCTGGGCTCTCTGTTCTGTGTTCAGGGTTCTGTGCTGTGGGCTCTGTGCACTGACCTGTGTGCTTTGCACTCTGGGCTCTGGGCTCTGGTTATGTGCTCTGCCCTCTGTGCTCTTGGTTCTGGACACTGTGATCTGTGCTCTGGGCTCTGTGCTCTGGGCTCAGAGCAGGAGACCAGAGCCAGAGCACAGAGCACAGAGCACAGAACCCTTGGTGCAGAATGCAGAGTACAGAGAACCGAGACAGAGCCTACAGCAGAGAGCACAGAGCCCAAAGTGCAGAGTGCACAGCATAGAGCACTGACAAAGAGCCTGCACAGACCACAGAGCCAGAGCACAGAGCACAGAGCACAGAGCATAGGGCACAGAGCACAGAGCAGGACAACATAGCCAGATCCCAGACCATAGACTGAAGAGCTCAGAGCATAGAGCCAGGACACAGAGTACAGAGAGAGAGCCCAGAGCCAGGGCCCAGAGGACAGACCCCAGAACACAGAGCACAGAGCACAGAGTAGGAGTCCAGAGCCAGAGCCTGGGACACAGAGTGCAGAGCACAGAGCACAGAGACTGAGATAGAAGAGACAGCACAAAGCACAGAGACAAGACCAAGAGTTCAGAGCACAGAGTACAGGGCATAGAACCGGAACCCAGAGCCAGGGCACAGAGTAGAGATCACAGAGCACAGTGCACAGAGTGCAGACCACAGAGCACAGAGGGAGAGCACTGATCCAGAGATTAATGCACAGAATGCAGAGCACAGAGCACAAATCACAGAGCCAAGAGTGCACACTGGAGAACACAGAGCCAGATCACATAGCCAGAGCACAGAGCACAAAGCACAGAACAGAGATAAGAGAACATAGAGTACAAAGCACAGAACCAAGACCCAGAGTACAGAGAGAGAGCCCAGAGCCAGAGCCTAGAGCACAGAGAGTAGAGCACAGAGTGCAGAGCACAGACCCAGAGCACAGAGCTTAGAGCACAGAGCACAAAGTAAAGAGCCAGAGCACAGAGCACAGAGTGCAGAGCACAGAACTAGAACACAGAGACAGAGCCAAGAGCACATATCCAGAGCACAGAGAACATTACTCAGAGCACAGAGCCAGAGCACAGAGCACAGAGCAAGAGCCCTGAGCCAGAGACCATAGTGCAAAGTAAAGAGCACAGAGCAAAGAACACAGAGCCAGAGCACATAGAACAGAGCCAGAGCCCAGAGTGTAGAACCCAGAGCACAGAGCGCAGAGCACAGAGCACAGGGTCAGAGCACAGAGCAAGAGTACAGAGCAGAGAACATGGAGCCAGAGACCAGAACAGAGGACACAGAGCACAGAGCAGGAGTCCAGCTCCAGAGCTCAGAGCGCAGGGTTCAGAGCACAAAGCAAGGAGACCAGAGCACAGAGCAGAGATCCCAGAGTACAGAGACAGAACACAGATCCCAGAGCCCAGTGTTCATAGATAGAGCCAGAGTAAAGAGACATAGCATAGAGCACGGAGCACAGTGACCAGAGACCAGAGCACAGAGCCAGAGCACAGGTCCAGAGCCCAGAGAGCACAGTGCAGAGCAGGGAGCCAGAGCAGAAAGCACAGAGCAGAGAGCACAGAGAACAGAGCCAGAACCCAGAGCACAGAGCACAGAGCACAGAGCACAGACCACAGAGCACAGAGATAGAGCCCAGGGCACAGACACAGCAAAGAGAACAGAGTACAGAGACCAAATATCAGAGACCACAGACAAGAGCAAAGAGCAGAGACACCAGAGTACAGAGACCAGAGCACAGAGACTAGAACACAGAGCACAGAGCACAGAGCACAGAGCACAGCACCAGAGCACAGAGCACAGAGCACAGAACGCACACCCAGAGTACAGAGACAGAACAAAGAGCCCAGATGCCAGAGCTCAGAGCCAGAGCAAGAGTACAGAGACAGAGCACAGTGACCAGAGCACAGAGCAGAGAGCACAAAGGAGAGCCAGAGCCCAGAGCCAGAGTCCATAGTGCAGATTGCAGGACCCAGGGAAGAACAAATTGCCGGAGCACAGAGCCAGATACCAGAGTGCAAATTGTAGGGGAGAGTGTACAGTACACAGAGCCAGAGCCCAGAACCAGAGCACAGAGCACATAGCACACAGCACAGAGCAAGAGCAAAGATTACAGAGCACAGGACACAGAGTGCAGAGCCAGAGGACATAGCACAGAGCACAGAGCACAGGGCACAGGGCAAAGGATAGGAACACATAACTAGATCCCAGACCACAGAGTGCAGAGCACAGAGCATACAGCCAGGACATAGAGTACAGAGATAGAGCCCAGAGCTAGTGCCCAGAGCAACGAGCACAGAGCACAGAGCAGGAGCCCAGAGGCAGAACCCAGAACACAGAGTGCAGAGCACAGAGCACAGAGACTGAGATAGAAGAGATAGCACAAAGCACAGAACAAGACCCTGAGTACAGAGACAGAGCCCAGAGCATGAGCCCAGAGCACAGAGCACAGAGCGCATTGTGCAGAGTACAGAGGATAGAGCCAGAGCACATAGAACAGAGCACAGAACACAGAGCCAAAGCACAGATCCAGGGCCCAAAGTGCAGAATGCAGAGCACAGAGCACACAGACAGGAGCACAGAGAACAGAGCACAGAGCACAGAGTACAGACTAGAATATAGAACTCCGTGCCCAGAGCTCAGATCCAGGGCCAGAAAATAGAGAGAGCACACAGAGCCACAGCCCTGAATGCAGAGCATAGAGCCCAGTGTCAGAGCAGAGAGGGCAGAGCATAGAGCACAGAGCACAGAGCCAGAACACTGATCCAGAGCCCAGAGCACAGACTGCAGAGCACAGAGCCAGATCCCAGAGAGAGAGCACAGAGACCAGAGACAGAGCACAGGACACAGAATGCAGAGCAGAGAGGACAGAGACTGAGATAGAAGAACTAGCACAAAGCACAGAGACAAGGGCCAAAGTACAGACACAGAACCCAGAGTCAGAGCGGAGAGCGGAGAGCACAGAGCACAAAGCCCCAACTAGAACGCAGAGCACAGAGTGCAGAGCAGGAGCCCAGAGCCACAACCCAGAGTGTCGAGTTCAGAGCAGAGAGTACAAAGCACAGAACCCAGAGTGCATAGTGCAAAGCACAGAGCATAGAGCCAGGACACAGTGTACATAGACAGAGTACAGAGCCTAGAGCACAGAGCACAGAGCCAGAGAACAGAGCACAGAGCCAGAGAACAGAGCACAGAGCAGGAGCCCCAAGCCAGAGCCCAGGACACAGAGTGCAGAGCACAGAGCACAGAGAATGAGATAGAAGAGACAGCACAAAGCACAGAGACAAGACCTAGAGTACAGAGACAGAGGCCAGACCAGAGCCCAGAGCACAGGGCCACAGCACAGAACGCAGAGCACAGAGTACAGAGCAGGAGCCCAGAACCAGGGCCCAGAGTGCAGAGTTCAGATCAGAGAGCACAGAGCATAGAGCCCAGAGTGCAGAGTGCAGAGCACAGAGTAGAGAGCCAGGACACAGAGTACATAGACAGAGCACAGAGCACAGAGAGCAGAGCACATAGCCCAGAAAACAGAACCCAGAACCCAGAACACAGAGTGCAGAGCACAGAGCACTGAGAAAGAGCCAGAGGGGAGAGCACAAGCCACAGAGACAAGATCCAGACTCCAGAGAGAGATCACAGAGAGCAGAGCACAGAGACCAGAGCCACAGAGCACAGAGCAAAGCCAGAACCCAGAGTCAGAGACCATAGTGCAGATTGCAGGACCCAGAGCAAGAACAAATTGCCAGAGCACAGAGCCAGAGACCAGAGACCAGAGTGCAGAGCACAGATCACAGAGCACAGAGCCAGAGCACGGAACCAGAACCCAGAGTACACACTGCAGAGCACAAAGCAAGATCACATAGCCAGAGCACAGAGCAAAGAGCACAGAGCACAGAGCATAGAGAACAGAGCAGGAGCCCAGAGGCAGAGACCAGAATGCACAGGGCAGAGAACAGAGGACAGAACCAGGACCCAAAGTACAGAGTTCAGAGCCCAGACCCAGAGTATTGAGACAGAGCCCAGAGCCAGAGCACAGAGCCCAGAGCCCAGAGCACAGAGCACAGAGTGCAAAGTGCAGAGGACAGAGTTCAGTACACAGAGACAGAGCCCAGTACCAGAGCCCAGAGCATAGAGCACAGGACACAAAGCGCAGAGCCAGAGGACATAGCAGAGAGCACAGAGCAGATCTCAGAGCACAGAGCACAGGGTACAGGACAGGAGCACATAGCCAGATGCCAGACCGCAGAGTGCAGAACAGAGTGTAGAGCCAGGACACAGAGTACAGAGACAGAGCCCAGAGCCAGTGCCCAGAGGATAGATCCCAGAGCACCGAGCACAGAGCATAGAGCAGGAGCCCAGAGCTAGAGCCCAGAACACAGAGTGCAGAGCACAGAGCACAGAGACTGAGATAGAAGAGACAGCACAAAGCACAGAACAAGACCCTGAGTACAGAGACAGGGCCCAGTGCATGAGCCCAGAGCACAGAGCACAGAACACAGAGCACAGAGTACAGAGCACAGAGCCAGTGCACAGAGAACAGAGCACAGAGAAGCACAGAGCCAAAGCACTGATCCAGAGCCCAAAGTGCAGAGTGCAGAGCACAGAGCACACAGACAGGAGCACAGAGAACAGAGCACAGAGCACAGAGTACAGAGACTAGAATACAGAGCAAGTGCCCAGAGCTCAGATCCAGGGCCAGAGAGCACAGAGCCACAGCCCAGATTGCAGAGTGCAGGGCCCAGTGTCAGAGCAGAGAGGGCAGAGCATAGAGCACGGAGCACTGATCCAGAGCCCAGAGCACAGACTGCAGAGCACAGAGCCAGATCACATAGCCAGAGCACAGAGCACAGAGACCAGATACAGTGACCAGGACACAGAATGCAGAGCAGAGCAAAGAGACTGAGATAGAAGAACTAGCACAAAGCACAGAGACAAGTCCCAAAGTACAGAGATAGAGCACAGAGTCAGAGCCCAGAGCACGGAGCACAGAGCACAGAGGACAAAGTACAGAGCCAGAGTACAGAGACAGACCGCAGAGTCCAGAGGCAAAGCCCAGAGCACAGAGCGCAGAGCAGAGCCAGAGCCCAGAGCCAGAGATCATAGTGCAGGTTGTAGTACCCAGAGCAAGAACAAATTGCCAGAGCACAGAGCCAGAGACCACAGTGCAGAGTGCAGAGCACAGATCACAGAGAACAGAGCCAGAGCACAGAACCGGAACCCAGAGTACACACTGCAGAGCACAAAGCAAGATCACATAGCCAGAGCACAGAGCAAAGAGCACAGAGCACAGAGAACAGAGCAGGAGCCCAGAGGCAGGGACCAGAATGCACAGGGCAGAGAACAGAGCACAGAGGACAGAACCAAGACCCAAAGTACAGAGTTCAAAGCCCAGACCCAGAGTATTGAGACGAGCCCAGAGTCAGAACTCAGAGCCCAGAGCACAGAGCCAGAGTCCAAAGTGCAGAGCACAGAGCCTGCACACAGAGCACAGATCACACAGCACAGAGCACAGAACACAGAGCCAGAGAGAAGAGCTAGAATCCAGATCGCAGAGTGCAGAACACAGAGAACATAGACAGAACCCAGAGCCCAGATCACAGAGCGAAGAACCCAGAGCCCAGAGCACAGAGCACAGAGCCAGAGCACAGAGCACATAACCCTAACCCACAGAGCACAGAGCACAGAGCGCAGAACACAGAGCACAGCGCGCAGAAAACAGAGCACAGAGAAGTAACCCAGAGCACAGAGCACACAGCACAGAGCACAGAGTGCTGAGCACAGAGCACAGAGCCCAGCCAGAGTATTGATCCATAGCCCAGAAAGCAGAGTGCAGAGCACAGACCACTGAGCCCAGAACCCAGAGCACAGAGCCAGAGCACAGAGTTGAGAGCACAGAGAGCCAAGCACAGAGCACAGAGCACAGAGAGCAGAGCACAGTGCACAGAGCAAAAAGCACAGAGCACAAAGCCAGAGTACAGAGAGAGAACACAGAGCCCAGAGCCCAGAGCTCAGAGCCAGAGCCAGAGAACACAGATAGAGCAGAGAGCGAGAGCCAAGTCTCCATAGTGCAGAGCAAGGAGAACAGAGCACAGAGAACAGAATGCAGAAACAGAGCCAGATCCCAGAGCACAGAGTACAGAGCACTGAGTGACAGCACAGAGCCCAGAGTACAGAGCTTAGAGCAAGGAGCACAGAGCACAGAGCACAGGGCACAGAGACAGAACCCAGAACCAGGGTCTAGAGCACAAGGTGCATAGCACAAGGCACAGGCACAGAGCCAGAGCCCAGAGTCCAGAGCCAGAGCACAGAGCACAGAGCACAGAACACAGAGCACAGAGCAGGAGTCCAGAGCCAGAGCAGAGTGCAGATTCAGAGCACAGAGCACAGATTGCAGAGCATAGAGCACAGAGCACAGTGCACAGATTACATGGCCAGAGCACTAGACAAAGATCCCAGAACCCAGAGCACAGAGAACAAAGCCAGAGCACATAGCACAGAGCAGAGCACAGAGCACAGGGCCAGAGTGCAGAATGCAGAATCAGAGCACCGAGACCAGAGTGCAAGAACAGAGAACATAGACAGAGCACAGAGCACAAAACACAAAGACCAGAGCACAGAGCACAAAGCACAGAGTCAAGACCCAGGGATCAGAGACAGAGCCCAGAGCAAGGCTCAGAGCAAAGATCCCAGAGAACACAGCAAAGACACAGAGCACAGAGTCAGAGTCCAGAGCTCAGAGCACATAGCGCAGAGCACAGAGCACAGGGAACAGAGACAGAGCCTAGAGCCAGAGCCCACAGCGCAAGGTACAGGGCACAATGCAGAGACACAGAGCTAGAGCACAAAGCACAGAGCATGGAACCAGAGCCCAGAGCCCCGAATGCAGAGTGCAGAGCATAAAGCACAGTCACAGAGCCAGAACCCAGAGCACAGAGCACAGGGCCAGAACACAGCACAGATCCCAGAGCTCAGAGAGAGAGCCAGATTACAGAGAGAGAGCACAGAGCACAGTGACCAGAGAATAGAGCTCAGATCACAGAGCCCAGAGCCCCAAGCATAGAGCACAGAGCACAGAGCCATAGACCAGAGCCAGAACCCAGAGCACAGAGTGCAGAGTGCAGAGCACAGAGCACATAGCCAGAGCACAGAGCACAGAGCAAGAGCCCAAAGTCAGAATCCAGAGCACAGAGCAGAGAGCACAGAGCCAGAGCCCAGAGTCCAGAGCTCAGAGCCAGAGCCTGAGTACCCAGACAGAGCACAAGTGAGAGTCACAAGCCCATAGAGCAGAGCAAGGAGAACACAGCACAAAGCACAGAGCACAAAGAACAGAGTGCAGAGCATAGAGCACAGAGCAGGAGCCCAGAGCACAGAGCACAGATCACAGAGCCAGAACCCGGAGCACAGAGCACACAGCACACAGCACAAAAAGCAGAGTACAGAGCACAGAGCACTGAACCAAGAACCAGTGTACAGAGACAGAACACAGAGCCCAGGCACAGAGCACAGAGCACAGAGTGCAGAGCATGGAGCACAGAGCACAGCACCCATAGCACATGACCAGAGCACCAAGCAAGGAGCCCAGACCCAGAGCACAGAGCACAGAGCACAGAGCACAGAGCACAGAGGTCAGAGCACAGAGCAAGAGCAAAGAGCAGAGAGACAGAGCACAGAGAACAGAGAACAGAGCACAGAGCACAGAGCAGGAACCCAGAGCCAGAGCCTAGTACACAGAGTGCAGAGCACAGAGCAGAGATTGAGATAGAAGAGACACCACAATGCACCAAGACAATACCCAGAGTACAGTGACAGAGCACAGAGCCAGAGCACAGAGCACAGCACAGAGCACAGGGTACAGAGTCAGAGCCCAGATCACGGAGCCCAGAGCACAGAGCACAGAGCACAGAGGACAAAGCCCAGAGCCAGAGTACAGCCTGAGTACACAGACAGAGCACAGAGTGAGAACCAAGAGCCCATAATGCAGAACAAGGAGAACAGAGCAGAGCACAAAGCAAGCACAGAGAACAGAGCACAGAGCACAGAAAACAGAGCACAGAGCCAAATACAGAGACAGAACACAGAGCCCAGAACACAGAGCTCAGAGCCAGAAACCAGAGCACAGAGTGTAGAGCATAAAGCTGAGACACATAGCCAGAGCCCAGGACACAGTGCAGAGCACAGAGCACAGTCAATGAGATAGAAGAGACAGCGCAAAGCACAGAGACAAGACACAAGTACAGAGACAGAGCCCAGAGCCTGAGCGTAGAGCACAGGGCATAAAGCACAGAGCACAGAGCCAGTGCACAGAGAAAAGAGCACGGAGCATAGAGCAGGGGCCCAGAGCCATAGCCCAGTACACAGAGTGCAGTGCGCAGAGCACAGACACTGAGATAGAAGAGACAGCAGAAAGCACAGAGACAAGACCCAGAGTACAGAATCAGAGCCCAGAGGCAGAACACAGAGCACAGAGCACAGGGCACAAGAGACAGAGCCCAGAGCTCAGACCCAGAGTACCGACACAAAACTTAGAGCTCAGAGGCCAAGGCTCAGAGACAGAGACAGTACACAGAGAGAGCACAGTGCACAGAGCACAGTGACCAGAGACCAGAGCTCAAATCACAGAGCCCAGAGCCCCGAGACTAGAGCACAGAGCACAGTGCAAAAGCCCAGAGCAGAGAGCACAGATCACAGAGCACAGAGCCAGAGTACAGAGAGAGAACACAGAGCCCAGAGCCCAGAGCTCAGAGCCAGAGCCTGAGTACACAGAGCAGAGAACGAGAGCCAAAAGTCCATAGTGAACAGAGAACAAAGCACAGAGCCAGGGCCCAGTGTGCAGAGTGCAGAGCTCAGAGAACAGCACACTGAGTATATAGCCAGAGCACAGAGCACAGAGCCAGATGACAGAGCATGGAGCACCAAGCACAGTGCACAGACCTAGAGTACAGAGACAGAGCAGAGAGCCAGAGCCCAGAGCCCAGAGACCAGAGACCAGAGCACAGAGCACAGAAAACAGTGACCTGAAACCAGAGCACAGAGCACAGAGGCCAGAGCTCAGACCCAGTGTACTGACACAGAACACAGAGCCCAGAGCCCAAAGCTCAGAGACAGAGTACAGAGAGAGAGAGAGTGCAGAGCATAGAGCAGAGTGACCAGAAACCAGAACTCAGATCACAGAGCCCAGAGCATAGTGCACAGAGCATAGAGTCATAGCCCAGAGTCAGAGCCCAGAGGACACAGACCAGAGCACAGTGTCCAGAGCAAAGAGCAAAGAGCACAGTGCACAGGGCACACAGCCAGGGCCCAGAGTGCAGGGTGCAGAGCACAGAGTACAGCACACACAGCACATAGTCAGAGCACAGAGCACAGAGCACAGAGCCAGAGCACAGAGAACAGAGCACAGAGCCACAGTCCAGAGCCCAGAGTACAGTGCACAGAGCACAGAGCACAGAGCACAGAACACAGGTTACAGATCACAGAGCACAGAGTCAGAGCACAGAGCCCAGAGCCAGAGCACAGAGCACCAAACCCAGAGCACAGAGTGCGGAGCAGAGAGCAGAGAGCCAGTGCACAGATCACAGATCACACAGCACAGAGCACAGAGTGTAGAGCACAGAGCACAGAGCATAGAGCCAGAGCACTGATCCATTAGCCCAAAGCACATAGGGCAGAGCACAGAGCACAGAGCAGAGAGCCAGAGCACTGATCCAGAAACCAGAGCACTCTGTGGAGAGCACAGAACGAGATCACATAGCCAGAGCACAGAGCATGGAGCCCAGAGCAAAGAGCACAGTGCACAGTGCACAGAGCACATAGCCAGAGCTCAGAGCACAGAGACACAACACAGTGCACAGACCCAGAGTACAGAGGCACAGCACTGAGCCCAGAACAAGAATATTGAGACAGAGCCCAGAGCCCAGAGTGCAAAGTGCAGAACAGAGTATAGAGCTCAGAGCCAGAACCCAGAGATAGAGCCCAGGGCCCATAGACAAAGCACAGTGCACAGAAAACAGAACCCAGACCCAGAGTACAAAGACACAGCCCAGAGCCAGAGCCCAGTGCACAGAGTACAGAGCACAGAGCACAGACCCAGAGTACAGAGACAGCACAGAGCACAAAAACCAGAGCACAGATCACAGAGCGCAGTGCACAGAGCACAGAGCACAGAGCACAGAGAGCAGAGCACAGAGCACAGATCACCGAGCCAAGTCTCAGAGTATAGAGAAAGAGCACAGAGACCAGACACAGAGTATTGAGACAAAGCCCAGGGTCAGAGCCCAGAGCACAAGCCCAGAGAACACAGTGCAGAGCACAGAGCAGAGAGCACAGAACCAGAGCACAGAGAACAGAGCACAGAGCAGAGTGCAGAGTGCAGAGCACAGAGCACAGAGCCAGAGCACTGATCCAGAGCCCAAAGAGCAGAGTTCAGAGCACAGTGCACAGACCAGAGAGCCAGAGCAGTGATCCAGAGCCCAGAGCGCACAGTGGAGAGCACAGAGCCAGATCACATAGTTCAGGTGCAGAGCATAGAGCCCAGAACCCAGGGCACAATTCACAAAGCACAGAACCTAGAGAGTAGAGCACAAGCCTACAGTCAGTGCTCAGAGCACAGAGTGCAGAAAATGGAGCACAGAGCACAGAGCCAGGGTTCAGACAACAGAGAGAAATTTCAGAGCCCAGACCCAGAGATTTGAGACAGAGCCTAGAACCAGAGCCCAGAGCACAGAGCATAGAGCACAGAGTGCAGAGCAGAGCCAGAACACAGAGCACAGAGTACAGAAACAGAGCCCACAGCCAGAGCACAGAGCACAGAGTGCAGAAGACAGAGTAGAGAGCAGAGAGCCAGAACCCAGAGACAGAGCTCAGGGCACATAGCCAGAGCACAGAGCACAGAACTCAGAATACAGAGCACAGGGCACAGAGCACAGATCAGGAGTCCTGAGCCAGAGCCCATAGCACAAAGTGCAGAGCACAGAGGACAGAACACAGAGCCAGAGCACAGAGCACAGATGCCATACCCAGAGTACAGAGACAGAGCACAGAGCCAGAGCCCAGAGACCAGAGCATAGAGCTCAGAGCACAGAGTGCAGAGTGCAGAGCACAGAGCACAGTGCCAGAGTCCAGAGCACAGACCACAGAGCAGGAGCCCAGCTCCAGAGCCCAGAGAGCAGAGTGCAGAGCACAAAGCACAGAGTTCAGAGCACAGAGCAGAGAGCCCAATGCTCATAGCCAGAGACAGACTACAGAAACAGAGCACAGAGCACAGTGACTAGAGACCAGTGCAGAGCAAAGACCACAGAGGCCAGAGTACAGAGCCAGAGCATAGACCCAGAGCCCAGAGAGCACAGTGCAGAGCACAACACCAGAGCACAGAGTGCTAGAGCACAGAGAACAGTGCAGGAGCCCAGATCCAGAGCCCAGAGCACAGAGCACAGAGCCCAGAGCACAGAGTACAGAGCACAGAGCAGGAGCCCAGCTCCAGAGCCCAGAACACAGAGTGTGGAGCACAAAGCACAGAGTCCAGAGCACAAAGCAGAGAGCCCAGTGCTCATAGCCAGAGACAGAGTACAGAGACAGAGCACAGAGCACAGTGACTAGAGACCAGAGCACAGAGCCAGAGTACAGACCCAGACCCCAGAGAGCACAGTGCAGAGCACAGCACCAGAGCACAGAGCACAGAGTACAGAGCACAGAGAAAAGAGCAGGAGCCCAGATCCAGAGCCCAGAGTGCAGAGTGCAGAGCACAGGGCACAGAGCACAAAACCAGAACCCAGTGTACAAAGACAGAGTTCAGAGCCCAGACCCAGGGTATTGACACATAGCCCAGAGCCAGAGTCCAGAATGCAGAGTGCAGAGCACAGAGTATAGAGCACAGAGCCAGAGGCCAGAGCCTGAGCCCAGGGCCCAGAACCAGAGTAGTGAGAAAGAGCCCAGAACACATAGCACAATTACCAGAGCCAAGAGCACAGAGTACAGAGCACAAAGCCCGGAGCACAGAGACAGAGCCCAGAGCCAGAGCCCAGAGGGTAGAGTGCAGAACACAGAGCCAAAGCCTAGAGCACAGATTGCAGAGCACAGAGACAGAGGCCAGAGCCAGAGCCCAGAGCACAGAGTGCAGGACACAGAGCCCAGAGTGCAGAGTGCAGAGCACAGAGCACAGAGCGAGAACACAGAGTGCAGAGCACAGAACCAGAGCACAGAACTTCAGAGCCCTGAGTGCAGAGTGCAGAGCAAAGAATCAAATACAGTGCACAAAGCACAGAGCCCAGACCCACAGTCCGAGACAGTGCCCATAGCCAGAGCCCCGAGTACAGAGCACAAAGAACAGAGTGAAGACCACAGAGCACAGAAGGCAGAGAACAAAGCATGGAGCACAGAGCCAAGACCCAGAGTACAGAGACAGAGCACAGAGCCCTGACCCAGAATATTGAGATAAAGCCCAGATCCAGAGCCCAAAAACAGATCCAGGAGCACACATTGCAGACCACAGAGCACAGAGCACAGAGCCAGTGCACAGAGCACAGAGCATAGAGAGAAGAACACAGAATACAGAGCACTGAACCAGGACCCAGAGTACAGAGACAGAGCAAAGAGCACAGATCCAGAGTATGGAGACAGAGTCCATTGCCAGAGCCCAGAGCAGAAATCCCAGAGAACTGATTGCAGAGCACAGAGCCCTGAGAACAGACCATAGAGCATACTGTGCAGTGCACAGTGCACAGAGACCAGAGCACAGAGCACAGAGCACAGAGCACAGAGCCCAGATTCTGAGTACAGGAACAGACCTTAGAGCTCACAGCCCAGCAGAGCACAGAGCAACAGAGCACAGAAAACAGAGCCAGAACACAGAGCCAGAGCACAGAGACCAGAGCACATGAAAGCACAGAGCATAGAACTCAGAGCTCAGACCCAGAATACAGAGACAGATCACAGAGCCCAGAGACCAGAGCTCAGAGACAGAACCAGAACAGAGACAGAGCACAGAGCACAGAGCACAGAGCACAGAGCACACTGACCAGACAAGAGCTCATTTCACAAAGCCCAGAACCCAGAGAATAGAATGCAGAGTCCCATTCACCTGCACAGTAGGACAGTAAGAGCTTACCTGAGAGAGGAGACCTACATCACAACCACATAGATTTTCCTTCTGAACACCCCATTGGTTGCATCCTTAGCCACAGGGGCTGTGTGCAAAGCACTGAGCTCAGTGCTGTCTGCAACCATCTACCTGGGCTTGAGCCTCCCCTCTCCCCTGCACTCATTCACAGGCTCAACCCAGTCATCACGTTTCCCCTCATCCCTTCTCCTCAAGGTGCCGAGAACTTTCCTCTCACTCCTGCTGTGACCTCTGGTAAACCAGATGTCCTGGGCTTCCTTTTCATAGCAGACACACAGCTTCTGCCAACACTAGCCCCCCTAGAACGATAGACGTTTTCTGGACCAATGCTCTTACTGCAAAGCACACTTACTAAAGAAGGAGCTCCCTACCTGGGGACTGGAGCAGCTTGCTGGTGTTGGATTTTCAGATAGAACATATTACTCACTGCCACCTAACTCAATTCCACAGAACACTTTCCTGAAAGTGAGGTTGTGGACATGCCGTTCCAGAGGCAGGGAACTCAGCCTGCCTGTGCTCCTTGGCTGTGGATCTAGCTTGCTCAGTTTCTCCCCTGCTGGAAACCAAGTGTCCTTTGAGTCACAGCATGACTTGTGTGCCCCTCAACTAAAAGGACTCCAGAGCTTCAAGAGGGTGGACAGAGACCACTCAGGATTCCACTTTCCTTCTGCACAGTACCAGCAGCTATGTGGGAGGACAGGGCTGGGTGCAGGTTGGATGAGATCCTTAAATTTGGAAAGAAAAGATTTCTTGGACCATCCACTGAGCAGATGTTGGGTGAAGGGAGACCAGAGGCCAGTAGGTTGCTGGGTTCCCTGACTGCAGAAGACACTGTCCAGTGCTCCTACATTTCTTGGTGCAGTTCTCCAAGCTGCAGCCCAACATCTGTACTCAGGAAGGTTCTACTTTCTGCACCACAGGTGCTCTTCCAAGGTTCCTGCCAGGCCTGCTCCCTACACCACACCAAAGGCTCCTGCCTGGATCCTCCCATGGTGCCCATCCTTTCCACATGTGGGCACCAACCAGACCTGGGAAGAGGTGCCAGACATGCAGAGTATGAAGAGCACATTGTGAACACTGCAAAGAATCCAAGCTGTGGCTAGTCCACATGGGACCGGAGATGTGGGACCTGAATGGGGCCTCAGGAAGGAAGAAGCTTGATGTGGTCAACCTCTCTCCCATTACCATGCTTCACTAGCCTGTTCTCTTCCTGCAGGCCCTGGCAAGGGATGCCTCTGCCCAGGACTGAGGACTGTCCTGTGAGGGGTGCATCAGTCCACCCTCACTGTCCAAAAATGTATGATGCAGTGTCTTGGAAGCTGTGAGGCTTGGGCACCTGGAGCTGACCCTAAAAGGGAGTCCAAGTCTGTTGGGCAAGAAATGTGTGCATGGCTCATGCAAAACCCTTGGGCAGAGACAGACCAGCACTGTGTACTCAGGAAGGATCTGAATGCAGGCCCTGTACCTGCTGAAGAAATCATTAATACACCATGGTGTCAAGGACTGGCTCCTGGAAGCTTGTTATAATTAGGTTAAGGTTTGAGTTGCTGTGATTCGGAGTTCAAACAAATGGTGTGTTTCAGGACAGTGAGGGGTACTGGCCCAACTGAAATTGTTGTAGGATGTTTGGACAAAGACACAAGACACCAGGGATGGCAGCAGGAAGCAGTGTTTATATGTGTCAGCCCTGGCTCAGTGTATTCTTATCCAAAGGCTGAGACTTTGGCACAGGGAGCATAACCTTGTATAATTTTGTTAGTTTCCTTTTATGCACTAGTTCTCTGTCTCCTGTTTGAGGTAATTGACATTCCTTTTTGAGCATTCTATTTGTATACTAAGATGTCCCAACTGAGATGTGGAAGGATCACATTGATACTGATATTGCCATGTTATCATCTTCTTTACTATGAGAAAATCTCTACCCAAAATGAGTTGGATATGCAGATAAGTTACTTAGGTAACATAGTTACACCACGAATAACCCTGGGAAATATAATTTCATGAATGGATGTTTGTTTTCTTTTTGCTTCTCTTCATTTATTTTTATAAGAGAACATTTTTCAGGTCTTCTACTTTTAGGCTTCTTTTAAAGGAATGGAAAGAAAAACAGAAAGACAGAGTTGGGGTGAGGCAGGTCAGGTCAATCACTGACCCAGTCTATTGCTGGAGTCACCCTGACTTAGTGAAGAACAGGTGGGAAATCAGTATCTGTAAATTTCTCACTCAGAAGGAAAACTTATCTGGAGAATATCATGCTAAGTGAGATAAGCCAATCCCCCCCCAAAAAACAAAGGAAGAATGATCTTGCTGATAAGTGAATGATGACACATAATGGGGGGAGCAAGAATGGAGGAAGGAGGGACTGTATAGGGGGAAAAGAGGGTTGGGAGGAGTGGGAGGGTAGAGGGAAAATAACAGAATGAATCAAACAACATTACCCTATGTAAATGTATGATTACACAAATGGTATGCTTTTACTCCATCTACAGAGAATCAACATGTATCTCATTTGTTTACAATAAAAATAAATATTAAAAAAAAGAAGGAAAACTTTCCTGGGAAGCCCAGACACTTGGTTGCATTAACCATCAATGAATTTGGAAGATAAACCATCCAAGTACCCACATTATTAAATTGAAATGAGCTCAACACATTTTATTATTCTAATTCATTGATATAAAATCAGTTACTTTTTTGTTTGCCATTTACTAAACATATAAGATATCCCTAGGTCAGAAGCTACTGATTATAAACATTTTGCTTGACCCACCCCTGTCTCTGAGCCCATGTGAAAACACTTCCCAGAGGCCCTGCACCTTTGACTTCCCTTGACTGTGGCCTCCAAAGCCTGCATTCAACTCCCGTTTTTAGGTGGTGCTGGTGGGGGGGTATTGTGTTATTTATTCTGGCCCCAAACTCCAGGGCTCAGGGGATCTTCCTGCCTTTGGTACTGAGGGTACACTCAGCAGAGAACTGAAAAACAGGGCACAAATGTAACAAATGAGCAGCATGTTATTGCAAAGCAAAGATTACAAAGTAACAGACTCCTGCCAAGAGCAGGGTAGTCAACAGAAAAATTACTGACTTGTTCTCTTCAGAGGCTTCTTCCTCTTTCTATCACCTCTCCCTCCACACTCCCCATATTCCTCACTGATACCACCAAACCCATGTGTTCTAGTCAGATTGTTCACTGCTGTGACTAAATAATCTGACCAGCACAATTGTAGAGGAAGAAAGGCTTATTTGAAAGCTCATGGCTCCACAGAAGGCCAGCCACATTCCTCAGGGTCCAAGGTGTGGCTGAACATCAAGATGGAAGAGTGTGGCAGAGGGAAGCAGCTTGCATCATCAGGAAGCAGAGAGAGACTCTACTATCCAGATATAAAATGTATACCTCATAGCCATGCCCCAATTCCCATCTGATCCAACCACACCTTACCACATCAATTAATCCCATCAGGGATGAATTCACTGATTGGGTTAAGACTCTCACAACCCAATCATTTCTCCTCTGAACCTTCCTACATTGTCTCAAATGTGAGCTTTTGGGGGACACCTCAGATCCAAACCATAATACCATACATCTTGGTCTTTCTGTTGGATTCCCCCTTCATGTCCACAAGCACTTTGGTCAGCTAGGCAGTTGACCTTCTTGGTGAACCATCTTTACCCTTCTGTCTGGACCTGAACCTGCCCCTGACTTTCTCCTTCACCATCCTGCCCTGGCTGCACATGCAGTTCTAAATCTCCCTCACGTTCGCCCTTGAGCCAGCAACTGCCCAGAGATGGCCTTGCACACTGAGTCACTCCCATGGGCCTGGCTAGGAGCATCCAGGAGGGTGCCAAGACACACTTATCACTGCACCACAGCCTCCACTTCACAACTGCCTCGTTAACTCTGCAAACTGAGTCATACTCATTGGGGAGGTGCAGTTCCCTTTCTCTCTTTGGGGTTTGAGCTCTGAGGACATTGTTCAGGGAATTCTGGGGAACAGGAGAAAAAGACTTAAAAGGGTGGAAACAGGGAACACCAGGAGGCCTGCTATTGCACCCCAGAGGAGACATTCCTGCCTTTCTTGGCTTCTCCCCAGTTGTGGTGTTGTGCCCAAAGGCTCGAGACCCCGCAAAGACCACCAGAGACCACGATCAATGCAAGCAACAAAGAGTCATTTATTAGCAAGTTCGAACCTGGTCCTCTGCGTCCTTAACCGGTGATGCTAAGAGAGGCCCCAAGCCCTCGTTAGAAGGGTTTTTATAATGAAAGGCAAGCAGTTTTACAGTGTTCTTTTAATTGGTTAACATTTGAACAACTAAACATTAGTCCTCCTCTGGTTGGGTCCTGCCAATCTATTTGATTCTCATTGGGTCCTGCCAGAACTGAATGGTCCTAGTGGAAGAAGGGAGGAGGGAAGGAGTGAACTATGCAGGAGATGAGTCGGGGCTAAGCCCCGCTCCCGTCCTTGACAGATAAGGTCTCCAGGCAACCGCACATTCCTCGGACAAATATCTCTTAACAACCTTGGTAAGCACAGGGGCCCAGCAGTCCTGTTTGTCCTTGAGACAGTTAGCAGCACAGATACCACCCTGCTCCCAACAGTGGGAGTCAATAAGATCCTTTGGACTGAATCCCTTCCTGCTGACTTTTGAACTGATGAGGCAGTTGGCCAGGGCCCTTTTCTTTCTGCCTGTGGTCCATGGGAACCCAGGGGAAGCAGGAGTGTCTATGAGAGTGCCTCATGCCACAATCCCTACCCCTTCCACTCCAGTCTACTTACAATGACCCTGCAGACCAGGGAAGCTCTCCTGGTACCCAGATGCCGATCTGGTTCACCCCTCCCCAGAGTCTGAGGGTGTGGCCTGTTCAGTGACCATACTGAAACAACATTCTCCTGGGCACATTGTATGCACTCATGGAGAGTTCTGGGGAGGGTAGGACCGTGTCTGGCTTCCTTGTGGATGTGCCCAGCATCACACATCATTGGGGGAACCTCGAGCCTCTCAGAGACACCAGTCAAGGTGAGGAGGTGTCCTGCAGGGGAGCTGGTGAGGGACCTAGGTGCAGTGTGTAGCTTCTCAGGCAAGACTGGCCACTCCAGTACCTGCAGCCATACAGCCCTTCCTCCAGACCTTGTGCAGGCACTACTCCACCTCAGCCACCTTGATCTTGTGCAGGTTCTGGTGCTGCTTGTACTGAGTCTGCTGCATTCTCCACCATGTGGCTGAGCACTTCTCCCACTGGTGTGGCTGCACCCAAGGCTTCCCCTTGTGTTTCAAGGTCTCCAGCTGCAGGCACGCATTGCTGCACATCATCACACAGTACATCTTGCTCAGCCAGGTGGTTCATTTCATCTTGGTCTCCAGATCCTGGACCTGCCCTGTATCCTGCTCCCTGTGCAGCTCTTCCAGTGGGCCTTGCTGTGACTGCTGGCACTCCAGCACCTACAGGCAGTTCTGGAGTGTCACCGTTGTGATGTTCCCTTCATCTTCTGCTGCTTCTCTTTCCTGCACTGGGCCTTGCTGACTGGTGCCCCCTCACACACCTCCACCTTAATGAAGATGAGCACCAGCTCCATGGCTCCATGCAGCCCACCTCCAGGGAAGCCTGATTGCCTCCTCTATCTTTGTTGCCTTTTCTGTCCCACCAGGATCCCTTTGGTCCAGCTCCTGCTTTCTCCATTGCCTTTTATCCAGGAGAGCAGTGGACAGCTTCTTAGGGCTGCCCTGGTCCCTGGCCTGCTGGGTCTTTTCCTGTAGAACTGTTGCATAGCCTCCAGGGCAAAGAGAGTCTGGATCTGCCATCCCAGCATAGGTCTCTTCCTCTTAGGTTGCCGCTGGCTTCTTGGCCCCAGAAGTCATTGGAGACTTGTCCCCAAGGGGGTTGGCCTTGTTCCCAGCCTTCTGTTCCTTTATTTTATTTTTTAATGTGGTTCTGAGGCTCAAACCCATGACTTCATGCATGCTAGGAGAGTGCTGTACCACTGAGCCAAAACCCCAGCCCAAGCCTTCTGTTCCTGTTCTCAGAATTTTTTTCCTTTGCTTTTTTGGGGCCCAGACCCCTGTGGACCTTGAATATTCACAGCTTGTATGTGCCAGTGGCATGGGCCAGGGTAGCTCGCAGGTCATCCTGACCAGATCCCATAGTTTGGCATCTGGGTGACCTCCCACCAGGACCCTGAGGTGGCATAACTCATGGGTCTGCTTTTGAAAAATGTCTACATAGAACATTGGTCCATTGTTTAGTGTGCTTTTGTTTGTTTGTTTGTTGCTTTTCCTGTGGAAATGTTTGAATTCCTTAGAGATTCTGGGCATAATGAAAAGCTTACAAATATCTTTCCTCCTTTCAGAGATTGTCTCTTGATTCAATTGATTATTTTCTTGGATGTTCAGAGGATTTTAATTAGATATGAATGCATTTGTCAGTTTTGGTTGATGCACTTTTGAGGTTGTATCAAATAAATCTCAGACTGGTTTTCTAAAGTGAGTTCTATACTGGGCTAATCCACTCTGCAAGCTACAGTCAACCTAAGGAGAGACCTTCACCTTTCTTCTGGGCAGAGCTTCCCCATGAGCATGGTCTGAGGTAGACTGTGGAGACAGGCCCAGATACATACATCTATTTCTATGGAAGAAGAATGGAGATGGTGCTTCTAGTACTCCACTATGGACGTGAGCCATGAGTCCTTAGACTGGAATCAGTCCCCTCAAATTGTCCATCTGTGTCCTGGTTATATTGATGCAACTGGGTGGATAGGATCTTAGGACCCATTGGTGATGGAATTGAAATTGGTTCAGGTCAATGGACCTGTCCTAGGCTGTCCTAGCTCCCACCTCCCATGACCCAACCTCTCAGGCCCCAGATCCTGGACTCTGTGCAGTTTGAACTCCTGCTACCATCCTTGGTCTGACCCCTCAAAGCCATATCAGCCCTATGCAAGTTGTAACTAAGTGTCCATACTAATAATTATGTGGCCCATCACTGCACACTGCAATTCAAAGGTATCACTCCAGCTTCCATAGAAATATCACCCTAAATGATAACTTGTCATTTTTTCATTCTTCTTTCTGGGCAGGGCCATCTGGGTAAAATAACTTCTGGAGTTAATAATTTATTGTTCAGAAACCTTTATAGAAAGATTGTTAAAATGATCTGTCTTTCAGGGCTAGGAGGTGATTGCTTTTTCACCTGACATTTTCCTCTTACAGGCAGGACTTTTTAGGTACCCTTGTTCCTGTGTTAGCAACAGCTGTAATGTCAGGGGCTTGGACCCAGTTCTTCAGTAGTGTGCAGGAATCATTGATACCCAGGTACAACTCCTTCCTGTTCCTCATGTTCACCCAACTTCTTCCATAGCTGCCCCTTGGCCTCCTTCCTCATCTTGATTGGTGGGCAATGGCTTCATTAATGGTAAATTTCATCAAATAATATTTGAAAGT
Organism: Sciurus carolinensis; assembly: GCF_902686445.1. Classification (NCBI taxonomy): domain Eukaryota; kingdom Metazoa; phylum Chordata; class Mammalia; order Rodentia; family Sciuridae; genus Sciurus; species Sciurus carolinensis. The sequence continues at coordinate 2,953,740 of NW_025920103.1, forward strand.
AGAAAGATGTAGAAACCTAAGGGAGACATGAGGACGGGCTTTTGTTTCATTATGGGCAGAACATACAACCATTTTGGGAACCCAGTCTTCTTCAATGCTTACCAAATCCAAACCCAGAGACCATGGTGAAGATGCAGGTGAGGCTTGTGGGGCAAGGATTCCAGGCAAAACCTGAAAATCCCTGGCAGTGCATAGTATGGAGCAGATGGGGGCTCCATGAGGCTACCCACCACCAAGAAGAGTGAAGGCAGTCAGGAACCTGCTAAGGCTTCCAGGCCCTGCAGGGAATGACACCCCTCCTTCAACCCTGACTGTTCCCTGGGTAGTTCAGGAAACCCACAGAGGAGCAGGACCAAGATTAGGCTGTCAGACCCTGCACTGTGAAACAGCCCAGTGACAATGAGGTACAGCCTTAGCTTTGACTGCTTTAATTGGTGGCTAATTTGCTACATAATTCCACTGGACTGTGGGAGCTGGAATGTGCTCTCCATCTGAAGCAGCCATAGCTATGCCCTTTGAGGCATCTGGCCTGAGGGCCAGGTGGGACCAGCAACCACACACCAGTCAAAGGGCCAACTTGAGTTCTGACAAGAGGCTGTCAGAAATCCTCTCTGTGGATTCTGTGGCATTGCTGGAGTTTCTCCTCAATCCTAATCACAGCTGATGTGCTGGTGATAGCCTAGTTCAGGAGGTCCTGGGGAAAGGCTTGGAGAGAGCCAGATATGAGCACTTGGAACATGCTGGACATTGTATGTTTTCCAGGAAGTGAGGGTGCCACTCGGGAAGAGTGTGAGATCCAAGGCAGGATCAGGAGGACCCTTCTATTGAATGGGGTTTCTTCCTTGGAGGGGTGAGGGTGACGGTGTCACCTACACACAGGCACCAGGGACTCATTTGATGTGGTGGTGAAGGAAAATCCATTTATTGTGCACAAAGATTTTGTTTACATAGACTATGCAGCTGCTTACGTGAGGGGAGGCTCCTTCTGCATCAACCAATGAAAAGGTCATTTACTCTGCTTATCACAGATGTTCCCAAGGCTACAGGCAAGTATCACAAGTCCACTGGATGGCATTCCATTCCAGCCTGAGTGGTGAACCTTTGGTCACACCATTGACTCAGTGACTGCTGCCAAGTATGCATGTGGGACATGACCTACACCTTTCTCCATGGCACTCCTGTGTCCTGGCCACACAGCCTCCTGTACTACAACTGGGATTCGTTCTTCTCACAGCCTTCCAGTGCCTTCAGCTCCTCACACCAGAGAGGTGGCCCATTCACAGGGTCATTGCTAGGGAGGTAGGCATGATGGTCTTGGGGTCCCAGTGCCCTGGAGCTTGTGTGGCTCCACAGTCTTGAGTGGTTACACAGTCCTTGCAGAGACCTCAGACATGTTTCTCCAGAGAGATACCTGGGCTGGGAATGGCTACATCCCCTTTAGAGGGGCAGGAGCATCCATGGGATATGACCCACCACTGATAAAGAGAACAGTGTTCCAGAATTAACCACACTGTGGCCTGTGAGTCACCTTGTCACCTCCTTCCAAAAGCTTTGTGCTGCCCCAAGCCATTGAATCAGGATTTCTGAAGGTAAGTGGATATTTGTCTTTGTAAAATTCCCCAGGTGATGCTGATATACAGTAGCACTGGAGCTCAGAAGACTTATTCCTCTTCTGGGAAGTGGGCCAGGAAGGTGACTCACCAAGGCCAATAAGCCAGGTCTGGATCCCAAGCCTTCCAGGTGCCTGTCCAATCTTATATTACCCCCAATGACTGTCAGTATTCTGGGACAAGGCTGCCCCACCCACCCCAAGCTCCCTGCACTTCCATCCTCACCAGGCCACAGGTGCTGAACTCTCCTGTGTGCCCATAGGTGCCTGCTCTCTAATCTGCTTTGCATGGGAGAAAAGTGTTCATCACTCTGGTTTCATAATTGGATGATAGGCCTACAATGTTGTAGCCCACAGTTCCTGAACAAGGCTGAGGGCCCCCCACAGGCTCTAGAGAAACAGAGAAGTCAAGTTTCTTCCAGGGTAGAAGATGACACACTCTCGTGGAAAGAAATCTACTTTGGAAGCAGGAGGTGGGCATGCAGCCAGTTTTTGCATATGAGTGTTGGATCCTGGCCTTGTTGAACTTTTACTCACCTGTGAAATAAGGCTCCCAGTTGGCAGGGGTGATCACTTGAGTTAACAGATGGGAAGGCACCTGCTCTGTTATCATAGGTAGAATATTTCCTGTATGATAGTCAGGAGAGGTAGGGTTGCTGCTGTAACAAACACTCCCCAGCTCTCCACAAACCAAGGCTTCATTTCTCCCACACATTAGATGTTGGAGTAGGGACTTTAAGTGGGATTGGTTGATAGTTGGCCCTGAGAATCAAGCTGCACAGTCTCCATCACCAATGGAGCATCAGGTTTCAGGTTCACAGTGACAGGGAAGAGAATGTTGGAGAACCACACACCAGTTCTGCAGTGTTCTCCCCAGAAGTAACACATCATGCCATTCACATGTATCAGTTAGAGCAAGTCAAAGGGCACATTCAACTTGGAGGGCAAGTTTTCAGAAGATGAGAATGAGAGGCCTTGGTGATCATGACCAACATGCACATGATGTAAGGACTTAGCATCATCTGGGTGGCAGAGATACACTGCCACACAGGACTGTCTAGCAGCCAGGTTCTCCTTGGTCACACCATGCAGCCACCAATGGGGCAGTTTTCTACAGAATGACCATGCCTTCTGAGTCCTTCACCTCTCACTGGATGGTCACTGAAAATGGAGATTTCCAGTGGGCAAGAAAGACATCTGAGCAAATGCACTGCTGTCAAGTCTTCCTGCCAGAGGACAGTTCCTTCTCTCGGGTTCATAGCTCCTGCCATATTGCTAAGTGGCTTACACGTGTCAGCAGTAGTACTTACATAAGCAGTGGGATTTCAGGTATGACACATGGAAGGCATCTCACTCCTCAGCATTGCCTTTGACTTCGGTTGTGGGTTCACATCGTGGTTCCTGTGGTCACCCACAGTGAGCCCCTCTTTCAAGCTCTGCAGAGGCTCTCTAGCATGCTCACAGGGACCTGGATATGGGGAATCTCAGGTCTGCAGTAGCTGCTGGGACAGAAGGTCTACTGAAACTCTGACCCACTGCAATAAAATCAGAGGGCAACATGGGAGGGGAGAGATCCAGCAGTGAAAACTCTCTGGTCCATACAAGTTTCTTCCTTATGAATCTACAACAGAGCTTGAAGTACCTTAGTGACTGCTTATACATGCATACTGTACTCAGCTCCTGCTACAAGCCAGGTTTTTCATCGGCTTGGGGTCAGGCAATGAGTGGCAGAATTCCTGCTCTCCTGAAGTTGATATTCTTGGAAAAGAATAGGAAAACAGAGAGATGCATAGAGAAGGAATCCTACTTTAGGTGGAGCATATGATGAGGAAAATCACACAAGGTACAGGGAGAAGGGGTGCCTTTGCATGGGGAGGGCACTCCTCTTTAGTAGAGGGACAAGAAAGACTTTCCAGAGGAGTGCATGAAGACAGGCATGGAGAGAAGGGGTGAGTAAGCTGACACAGATGCACTCGGGGGTGTGTGCATGGTGCCAGCATGCCCATGTGGTGGGGGTGACGGGCCTTTCGATTCTCTGCAGGTTGACTGGCATTATCTCAGGGTGTTAAGTTCAGTGTGGCAAGGAGGCAGGGTATCAGCTCACATGAGGTTGCTGTCTAAGCTCCTGCCTTGCCTCACCCTCCTGCTGAGTCAGAAAGTGACTGAGCTTATGGACCACCAAGTGAGTGAGAGGGAACAGCATCCAGCATCTGAACAAGAAGAAGGAGGGTGCAGGGTCAGGTCAGGTTCACAGTGGGGACAACAGAACATAGCCCTCGAGGCCCCTCTTGGCCTTCAGCACCCACAACACTGGTCCCCTGCAACAGGGCCAGCTGTGAAAGCCATGCTGGGGAGAGGTTGGTGTTGCAGGCCCAACAGCTGGGAACCCCATGATTCCTGCAGCATCACCCTGCACAGTCTGGCCAACTTCCTAACTTCTACCCACCCACACCACCACCATGCATAGAGTGGCAGGTGGCCTTGTGTAGCCCTTTTGTCTGGGAAGTGTCTGGGTTCCCTGGAGCACTGCCAAGAGCTTCAGGGACTGGAGGGATGCACCACTCCATTTAAGGAATGGGTCATGGGAAACTGAGTTCAGTAATTTGGAAGCTTCTTGAAGCTTTCAGAATGACCTGGGTCAACCCTCAGAGGATCAGGATTTCAGAAAACAAACCCACTATTGACCAGTCAGTCCAGGTCCCCCATCCACTCTCCATGCTCCACCACCATGGTAATAATTTTCTTGGTATTACAAGGTAACAGGTCACATTCAATTCTTTCTTTCAAATATCCTACTGACATCAAAGTGGAAGGATGTATGGTAAAAAAAGTTAACTGGGGAGGGTTTGTATGTTTCATGTCCTGGATGTGCAGGAATGCAGACTGAGCACAGACAGTGAAATTCCCAGTTCATGGAAGGGTGGTGGGTTGGATTGTGGTCTCCAAATGCAGAAAAATCAGGACTGATAGTAGTGTGGCCAGGAGCACAAAGCAAGAGTCAAGGGCAAGACTTGGAAAGTTGAGATATTGTTGTGGATAACAGAGGGTGGACACAGAGCAATAAAACATGCACAGGGTGCAGAGGAGGCCTGATGTGATGGAGGGGTGCAGAGAGGCAGGAATCTGACCCTGGATTTCTCTCCTGGGGTCCAGATATTTTCATCTGTACAAAGGCATCATGAGGTATAGTTTTCCATGTCTCAGAACTTCCTGGACATTCCTGAGTCAGGAATAATTAATTCTATTCCCAAATAGTCATTGGGTAACTGAGTAATCAAAAGAAATTTCATTTTCATAACGTAGCCCTGGTTATGAGATTTGGAAGTTGTCAATCTGAGGGAGGAGCAAGTGCAGGCATGTGAAGGGACTGCAGAAGTCTGACAGAGCACCCAGTGAAGGGTCCCTGAAGCATTCAGAAAAGAGAGGTCCCAAAGAGAGATGTCATGGAGTGGGCTGCAGAGAAGTCATCTGGGAAGACTGCAGGGGAGGGGATTCTTGGGGAGAGAAGTGAGCAGCCTGCACAGGAGTGTATAATCCTACCCCCATCCACATCTTCCATGGTGAACGAGCAACTGGCTCAAGACAAGTTTGTCTCAGTATTAAGAAATAATGCTGCTAGCCATCTGAATTCTTCCCTATGATGGAATTTAATTATGATTACACTCAACTGAGCTGCATTGTTAGGAACTTAGGGAGAACATATTAGGCATTTCAGCACTATGGTGAATTTTAAAATAGGAGAGTATATAATGAGCACAGGACAGAGAAGAGAAGAGGGGGATATCCCTGCCTCTGTGTCACTATCTGTCTCTGTGTCTTTGTCTTTCTCTTTCTCTCTCTTTCACACACACACACACACACACACACACACACACACACACACTTATTTTACTCTGTTGCCTGTAGATTCTGGGACTGTTGGGGACAATTGTTAGGTTGTGGAAACTATTTGAATGGAGAGGCCGTGTGCACCAGAGAGAGGACTGGGCCTTGACACATCCAACTTGGGTTTCATTCTGTCTCTACCAGTGACCAGTGATGGGCATTCAGGAAAGTAACTTCATAGGGTCTCAATGGCCAGAGAGAAATGTGATCCTACTGTTGCGAATGGAGCTGATGAGTGCTTTCCTGTCTTGTCACATGGAGTACTGGGAGAACACTTGGATTCCAGGCCATATCCCCATATCTCTTGAGGAGCTCTGCAACAGGAACCAAGAAACTGTACTTCTGCATATGGTCCTGGAGATAATTGTGCATTGGAACCAGACTCCAAGTTTTGGAGAAGACTTGCTCTAAAGTTGTAGAATTTCCATTGAACTTTCACAAATTGATCAGAAAGAGCACTTGTATTTTCAAGATCAGCCTGCTAAGTGGCAGACTCCTTGCAATTCAATTGAGATCACTGTTCTAAGGGCAAAATTAAAGCCAGGGAAAAGGAAAATGCTAAGTCTGGCTGGAGTGAAAAATTTAGAGTGTAATCTGTACAGTGAAGCATCTGCGTGGACTGCTATCTCCTCCCCACAGACCCGTGGAGAGGGGCTGGAGGGAAGACCACCAGGTCCAGACATACTGGTGATACGATTTTGCTTTCCACTGCTCCCTTATTGGATAGCAGATTCCATTTTTCTAAATAGGGATGACAGGGCTGTGACCTCCTCAGAGTTGTGCAGCTACTGAACAGAGGGAGATTCAAAGTAAGGTATTTATTGTGTTTGTCTTTGTCCTGTTTATCGGGTGCCACACTGCTTTATGTTAAAGAAGCCCATGAACATTGACATTCTCCTGCAGGCTCAGCAGCAGTGGAGTAGAAAAAGAAACAAGAAACTGCATGAAAAAAAAAAAGAGAAAAAATTGGAGCAATAAAAGTACAATATTTGGAGAAAGAAAAAGTAAAGAAGAATCATATGAAGAGGATCACTGAACTTCTGAGTTGCCATGGATCTAGACTTGGTGCAGCAGAACACTTAGATGGGGGAGGTGATGACTTTGATTTAGGACTTGAAATCCTCTTTACAGTCTCCTTACTCCCTGAACTCAGGGACTAATCTGAGGTTAAGAGTGCAACTTTTCAATGCATAAGTACAGATGACTGATGGATTTTAGGCAAAGCCTGTCAGACGACTGTGTTCTAGCAGGGAAAACAGACAGAGACAGAGGGTGCATCCATACTGTGGAATTTCAGGACACAGTATACTACCAGGGTGGGTACAGTGACCTTCTCACAGCACCTTAGTGAAAGGCAGAAGTCCCATGGCCTAGGAGGCTTCCTGCCACCCAAGCACAGTTTAGACACTTCTCCAGAGACAGGCTGATCTGTGAGTTACATGCTGAAACTTTGAGATGTATTCTGAGGTTGGAAGCAAACTGACCTCAGGCCAGTGTCCTCAAACAATTTCTTCCCTCCACTCTGTGCCTCTGTCCCACAGGGGCAGAGCCCTTCTGTTGAGCAGTCACAGGTTCAGCCAACCTGAGAACATGACACTTCCTACAGCTACCTGCAGCACCTGTGTGTGGCTGGTCACATGTACTATGCTGTCAGTAAACATCCCTCACCTGTAAAAGTTTCTTTCATTCAGTGGACAACATCTGGGAGCCCTGCAGGTCTGGGGTCAATGCCTTCAGCTGATGGGGTCCATGATCCCTGGAGAGGAGCCCACAGGGAGTGAGTCTTTCACCTTCTGTCCTCTGATAGGAGAAGGTTTTCCCTGATCTTGAGCCATCCCTCTGCCCAGGGATTATCCCCAGAAAATTGTCATCACAAGATGCCTCTTCAACTTTGAACATGGAATTGGAGACACATCTCTTTCTTAAATTCCTGCTGAAGTTTTCTTTCTCAAATAGTTATTGAACTTCTACCATAATTAGGGGCCTACACCACCAAGAAGTGTGAGTCCTCAGGAGCCAAAAGCTATCAGAGGGGAAGGAGGACTACCAGGCAAATGTCATCCAGCATGCTAAGCAGAGAGAGGACAGGATGCTGTGCAGACTCAGGACAGTGTTCCCTGCACTTGATCAGCTGGGCTGCATTCTGAAGAACTTTTAGAAGATGGCAAAGCAAAGTGGGGAGAATGGGGAGAGGAGTATTCCAAAGTACACCATGGGAGAAGCCCAGGGGCCTCCTGCATGATGGAGAAATTCCAGGGGCTCAGCTGTAAGAATGGAGGGTGGGTGTTGGAGTGTGGGGCAGGGAAAAGGCAAGGGTCTCAGAAGACTGGGTCACACTCTGAGTATAAATCCTGAGGGCGAGTCAAGGTAATTTCAGGCATTTGCTGGGTTGCTTGCCCATCACAAGGAGTGTAGGAAGGGCCACCTGGATCACTGAGTCCCAGGTGAACATCAGGTTGCCCTGTTCCTAGGTTCTGAAAGGTCTGTCTGAGGAGAGTCCTGGAGCTGTGCTTCAGTTGTGATTAACATTCTCCTTCAAGAGTCGTGAGCAATGAGGTACCATGACTTAACCATGAGAAAATAATATAGAACCAGAAGTAGGTCCTACATAGCAAGAAGGGGGTGCAGATCACCTTGGAGCTCCATACAACCACAGGATTAAAACCCCAGTTGGAGTGTACCTGGAGGCTCTTCTGGGATGAAGGGGGCACCATGGCCTGCCTGCCAAGGGAGGTTCTATTCTGACACAGGGTATGGTGGCCCAGAAGCTGGTCTGAAGTGAAAACAGGCCCAATTTGGGAGCACAGCCCTGCCACACCCTGTATTTCACCAAACATCTCTAGCACACTGGCTGGGTCCAAACCTAAAGACTTAGAAACTGTCTCATTTTCTCCAGAAAATAAACTTTATTAAGGCTTTGCTGGGCCTTATACAGACCTTTGCCCAGTGCCTATGGTAGAGCCCATTGATGGTGGATGATGAGTAGATGTGGGTGGTAGTAGGAAGGAAGCAGGAAGGCAAGGAGAAATAGAGCAGGGAAAGCAAGAAGGCAGGAGGGACAGGAAATTGCCTGTTGGCCAGCTGTTGGTATCAATATGATCCAAGATGCTGAAAAACTACATACACCCTAAATGTGCAATGGAGAGAAAAGGCAAATGCATCCTGGCTCTTCCACCATGAGGAATATTTCAGAACAGAGGAAGTCAATGAAAATCTTATGAAAGATGTGGAAAAAATAAAATATAACCATATTTCATGATAAGATGGACTATAGCCATCTCTGCTGCAGGCCACATGCTCACTACACTGCCCTCAGGTTTCTGGGTAGTGTTGTGCATCTCTCCTCTGCTGCTCTCATGCAGAGGTTCCTGCAAACTCAGACCACATGCTCATAAGGCACCCCTGAGGATTGTGGCCAGTGTAAACCATCCTTCCTGGGCAAATATCACCCAGAAAATCCATGGAGCTGCAGGCCCCATACCCCCCAGAAAACCCTGATGTTTATATTGTAGCCTATTTTTTTCTGCTCCAGAGAGCTGCAGGACACAGTCTTACCAGGCACACTGAGGATTCTGGGTAGTTTCCCATTTTTCCTGAGACCTTCACCTAGCAGTTCTAGGGATCTTTAGCCAGATGCTCACCACACACCCCTGAGGATTCTGGGCAATGTAACCCATCCTTACTTTTCAGCCTCATCCAGAGGATGCTGGGAACTTCAGGACAGATGCTCACCAGAAACCCAAAGAATTCTGGTTATTGCAAACCTCACCCAGGTGCTACTGGGAGCTGAAGGCCACATGATCACCACACACCCCTGAAGATTCTACATTGTGAAACCAAATCTTCTTGGCAGCCCTCAACAAGAGTTTCCTAGGAAATGCAGTTCATATTCTTACCTGGCAGATTTAGGATTTTGGGTAGTGTAGTTAATTCTTCCTTTGCAACCATAATCCATGGATTCTGGAATCTGCAGGGAATATGCTAACCATACACCCCCAAGGATTCTGTGTAGTGCAGCCCATTCCTCCTGTGGGGTACTCATCTAGAGGCTTCTGGGAGCTGCAGGCCACATGCTCATAAGGTACCACTCAGGATTGTGGGCAGTATAACCCATTCTTCCTGGGCACGCCTCACTCAGAAGATCAAGGGAGCAGCAGGCCACATACCTCCACAATTCCATATATTTCTGGATAATGCACCCTATGCTTTATCTGTAGCCCTCACCCAGATGCTCTTGGAACCAGCAATCCTCATGTTCACAAGGCACCCTGAAGTTTCTGGGTAGTGCAGACCATCCTTCCTTTGCAGGCCTCACCTGTAGACTCCAGGGAGTTGTGCACATTATCATGATTTAAACAAGATTTAAATTCTTCTGACATTACTCAATAAAATATCTTTAAATAAAATAATTTATGATTAGCTAGAACATCAAAAATAACTTTACATGGATATATTAGTTATAATTACTTAAATGAAATTACATAACCAGCAAAATAGGTTTCTCAATAAAACACGATTTAAAATTTGGTATTTATAATTTCATTGGAACCGTGCAAAGTTAACCTAGAAAAAAGGAAGTGTTACAAATACAATTTGAAGAGAGGTGCTAATTACAAAGTGATTCCAAATTAAACTAACTGAAGTGAAACAACAAGAAACAGGATGAGGAGAAAAGTAAAGATGCGTTTGTGTACATTGTTAATCCAGATGTCTACCAAACACCCTTTGTCCAACATTTAATAATTAGAGCATCAAGCAGGTGATCTTATTATATGTAATTAATACTAAAGCTGATTTAATCATGGATTCTGCTTCAAGACTGCCTTTGTAATATCCATTCCTTCCTTTTTTGTTTCATGAACTTATAAGTTGTTTCTATTGCACTGTTGGTGCTTAAGTGTTGTAACTTAAGCTCTTAAACATAGGAATCTGGAAAGTACTTAGGATTTGTAAACCAATATTAGGTGAAATGCACAGAATCTGATTTAAAAGATAACATTAGGAACTGAGGTAGACCTCAGTGTTACATCACCTAGCATGCATGCAGACCTGGATCCAATCCCCATCACAAAACATGTAAAATGATGAATCATACAATGAAAATGCTACTAGCATGGCATTTGACATGAAACTTGCCAAAGTCAGTAACAGGGTCTCATAAGGCAAAGACTAGTTTCAACATTATTTTCTGTAATTTCCTGTTTCAAATTTATTTTCCCCTCAGAATTTGTAAACATGAATAGTGAAATTTTTAATCTTTGAGAGATTTGGATTATTTCATAAGATTTGGATGATGTTAGATTTTTGAATTATTTGTTCAAATAAAATATTGCTCATTTTTAAAAGGCAAAAATCTTCAAAGTCATAGTATGTTTCACAAACACTCAGATAAGCAAGTTTTATTTTAAACATTAGTTATAAACATCAAGGATATATAATTGACCAGTAATTATATTTAAATTAATAAAATTTTAGTTTAGATCCCAAAGTCATTGTTAAAGGAAGAGCCTTCCACAAGTCAAACAAAGCAGTTTATTGTACAAGTTTAGAAAGAGAATGATTCACAATCTAGGAACACAAGAGAACAAAATTAGGGGCACAGGATCAGGCAGCACATAGTGACAGAAACCAGATGTTCATGGCTAAATGTTACCTACACCCCAACAAACTGCCAGTCTTGTCCAGTTGCAAAATCTTTGTGGGTATGCAGAAGACCAGTCTCTAGGAAAGGATGGGCTGGGTCCACCTGACTTCATCACACACCTCAGCAGCAGCCAGATTGTACAGATGTCTCAGAGTCTGCAACCATGGGACTCAGCTCCAGCACTGGGATGCGAGGGAAGTCAGGACCACTTTCTTTATTATGGGTCACCCTCCTGATTTTACTGAGCTTAAATGTTTAGATATTTATGTCTCTCAGGGGCTTAGGTTGCAGCTGGTCCTCCATATATGCTGATTCCGCATCCTCATATTCAAACAATCTTAGCTGAAGAACAATTAGAAACAATTCCATGTGTACTATATAAATAGGTACATTTTCCTTGTTATTACTGCCTAAATTTTACATAGTGTTTATATTCTACTGGGTATTCTATGGAATGTTCTGATGGTTTAGAACATGCAGGAGAATGTGCATGCATTATATACAAATGCTATGCCATTTGCTATGAATGACTTAAGCACCCCTGGGTTTTGATATCTATGGGGCTCCTGGAACCCATCCAGGCCAGCAGTTAAAAATTTCTGTTGATTTTGCCTGTGCAAAATTTAGATGATCTCTGGCATTGTGTTGTCTCTCCATACCTCTGGCATTGTGTTGTCTCCAGCCACCTACTGACTATGTAAGGAAGCCAGCCAAGGGAGCAGACCTGGAATCCTCTCAATGTGCCTTGGAGAGCTAGGCATGGAGTTGAGTGGGTGATGTTGTCAATGAGATTTATGCAAATGAGAAAGCCAGGGGTGTAAACTAATTTTGGGGGAAATGAAGATGATAAAGACACTGAGAAAATTGGTATAACTAGAGAAATATTTAGGGCCAGGAGTGGCTCTATTTTTGTGTCTCTATATGCTTATGAATATTCATGCATTTGTATTTTGATGATTGAAGATATTGGTGCATATTCTAATGAAATAATTTTGGGTGACAGAACCAACTCTAGTTAGGACCACAAGAAACCAAAAGTTACTGCTGGTGGGGAAATTCTGCAATTCTTTATTTTTGAAGATACCTGCAGTTGTTGAGAGCAGTGTTGAGAAATATAAATATGAGACAAGCATGTTTTAAAATACATATTTCCTGAAGTTCATGGGTCCTCAGTACTATAGGAAAGGGACCACCCTTCCCTTGGCCTGTCCTCTTGAAGCTCATGGTCAAAGAAGCAGCCTTTCCTCTTTGGTCCATTGTCTCAATAGAAGCCCTCTCAAAGCCACAATTTTCATTTGTGACCACTGTAGTCACCTCCTCTCTGGTTCATCTGTTTTCCCTCTAGATCCTCCGCTAGCTCCCATTTTTCTACTGAGAAGCCAGGGAAAGGCAATCCCCATCTAACCTTTGCCCCACTTGGATCCATTCTATGACTTTCTATTGCAGACAGAATAAAATGTAAAGTGCTGGCTAGAGTAACAGATGGGACCTAACTCCCCAGCATCTTTCCTATTGTCCTCGTCTCAGCTCAAAGGTCTCCTCACATATGCTTTCTGTGGCCATCTGGTCTTAATTAGAACCCTGCCTGGTTCCTACCATCCCTGTCACCTTACCCTGTTTTACTGTCTTCACAGCTTCAATGATCACATCTTATCTTGTGCTCCTGTGCTGTCTCCCCATTGAAAATTAATTGTCAACCTAAAATGAAAGGTCCTATTTGCTACAGTCATCTTAGTACCAAGGACTGTTCCCAGCACACTGTAGGTGCACAATAAACACTGGCTAAGTTAATATTCTTTCACTTGTCAATACCTTCTCTAGCTAGTGTTCCATGTTCTCAGTCCTATGGTTTTACAAGTACTCTCATTTAATAACCATGGTTTGTGGGGCAGGGTGTCAACATAACTGCAGCAAATTTGAAATGGATACAACTTGGTTTCTGCCAGGCATGCACAAAGTGCAAACTTAAGGGGAGTTTTATTAGGCCAAGTGGAGCATCCCTTTGTTAACTGGTCAAGCAAACCTGATCACCTTGTCTCAAATGGATAAGTGCAACATTAGCTTTGCTTTTGAAAGATGAGCTAACTTAAGGAACACACTGATGCAGAGTGGAAGAATCCTTCAGGAAACCAGAAAAACTTTCCCTTGAGAGTGAGATGTATTTTCTGTTTTTTTCTTTTCTGTATGAGGAATTGAACCCAGGATGCTTTGCCACTGAGCCACATCCCCAGTCATTTTCTATATTTTATTTAGAGACAGCATCTCACTGAGTTGCTTAGTGCCTTGCTAAGTTGTTGAGTCTGGCTTTGAATTCATCATCCTCCTGCCTCAGCCTCCCAAGTCACTAGAGTTACAGGTGCACACAACTGCATCCTGGGAGATGTCTTGTTTGATGCACAGTTGTACAGTAAATTGCAGCCTGTGACACTTCCTTTATACTAGGGCCAGTGAATTTCAGAACATTGATAATTTTATTGCATTTGCAAGTACAATATTGGCAAGTCAATTTGACCACAGATCCAATTTGATCCAAGATCAAACCTTCCAATACACTTTATAGGTAATAAAAATCTTATTTAGATTTCCATCTCTCTGACTTCTTATTGGTTCTCATATGACCTTGTACTTAGGAGAAGTAGGTGTTATTTTTTGACCATCCACCAGAAATCCACAACAGATGTATGAGTCAGTTGGATACACACGTCTTTTAGAGAGGTCACTATTGATTGCTTTATTTTCAAATATGATTCTTCATCATTATGGCTACAGTCCAGCAACATTAAGTCAATCAAACAGCAAGACTTTTAAAAGAAAAATCTAAAGTACATTTCACAACATTGATATGCAGCTTGGTTTCAGGTACTCATTTCTAAATACCCTAAATACACTTTTAGCTTGGAGGTGAAACCTCCCAGGTGGAGTGGGACCATGTTCACAGAACCTGGAGGCCTACTTCTCTGTTCCTGGCTCAGATCCTGAAATCACTCTTGTTGACTCTTCTCAAGCCAAAGGGAAGACTTTCTTGGTCCATGTCAGTGCTGTGTCTAAAGTACCTGTTTGTATCCCAAATGGAAGCGGGAAGGAAGGCTCTCCTCAGTAAGAGTGAAAATCATTCAGGCAGGTGTGGCCTAGTGGTAGAACACCTGCCTGTATGCACAAGAGCCTGGGTTCCACTCCAAGCAGTAAAACAAATATGTTCTTCCTTATAACCAGGAAAGACGATATTCTACTTTACTTCTTTTCCCTGAATAAATTTTAGAAGAAGTTATCCCAAAAGATGTTTTATATTTTTATTAAAATTACATCTTAGAAAAGTTGATCATTGCAGTGACAGTTTGATGTAACAATTGCTTCAAACACAAACTGAGAAGCTGTTAGAACATGTCTGATTCCTACAGGACTGATGTTTTTCCTAATATTTAAAAATAAAATCTTTACATCTTGAGGTATTCAGTGGTATGCTGGTAATGTTAAACTGGTTCTCCAAAAAAGGAGGCAGGACCTTATTGATGGTGTTCTTCAGTTTTTGTGTTGCAGATGAAACCACCATGGCTAATTTCAGGTGACCAGTGCATTAAACAACAAGTTTGCAAAGACCTGAGTTTTGAGTCATGAGCTTTCCCAAGCCATGGCTAGCTGGCTGAAGCACACTACTGCACTTAGCCTTTACCTTGTTCTTCACTTCCTCATTTTGTCAGAGTGACATTTGTTGGAGTGACAATTTGTCCAGATTAAACAATTTAAAATGATATTTCCCAGCCATCCTTGCAAACAGTAAAGACCACAGGAGTGTTTTCACCCAAGAGGTGTGGGAGATGTTGTAGCAGTGGTCAACGCTTGCCACAGGTGGTGATGGTGAGTGGCATCTTCCTCCCAGGAGCTTCAGGCCATTCACTTTTTTTGGCCTTGTCCTTTCTTTTCTTCTCTCTGGAATGCAGATAGGATGACTGAAGCTGCAGCAGGCATTTTATAATCAACATTGAGGTAGAAGATAAGAGAATTGCAGAGACCTTGGCCCTTACACCTTCATATTATCTCACCACCTCTGGAATTCTTATTTCTAACCTTCTTTTTATAAGAGATTAAATAAGTTCCTATTTTGCTTAATCATTGTTATTTAGGTTCTGTGTGAATTGCAGCCAAAATCAGTCCTTCGATGTGGGAAATTTGACAATGGATGTATGTCTAGTGGGGAGAACTTGCTAACAGAAGTAAAACAATTGAAGATTTTTTTTCTGGAAATCATGTCGTCACTTTCAAAAACTGACTACTCCATTAATTATTCTGTTGGTATGAGTTTATCTAAGATATTTGGCTTGGAAACAGAAATTTTATTCTCAGCACAGCACTATGAACATTCAAAGAGAAGAATATCAGTAACCTTTGTGACACATACAAGATGTCATTTGTCACATCCAGTACTTTCTAGGCACCAGCATACTTGTTATGTGAACTTGGTGAAGTCACTTAACATGTTGGTGCTTCCACTTCTGCATCTGTAGAGAAAATAGTGTCTATCTCATGGTGTTTTTTTATCAGTGTATATTAATTACACAGAATAGTGGGTTTCATTAGGGCATATCTGTACTTGCATATAACATACTTTGATTATATTAATTCCCCCCCAATGACACTCCCTTAGTCTCCCCTCCCCTTCCCTAGGCCCTCCAAATTTTCTAATCCCTCATTGGATTGTTTGAAGGATAAAGATGTTAATAACATATGCATAAGGCTCAAAACAATTACTCACAAATTGCAAACCCAAGTATTAGATAACATCATCAACACCTCTACAATCATCATCCCATAAAAGTCCTAATTCAATAAGCACTGCTATCATCTAACGATGATGATGATGGTGTATACCTTATTGGAAGGTTCTGAGACTATAAGCAGAAGATGCCTCTCAAGTGTTTAGCATTGTTACAACTTTATAATGCCAATTTATACCTTTTCTTCATCAGGATTCAATCAAGGATCATATACTACATTTAGTTATATCTTCCATTTTTACTTTAACAGCTTTGTTGAGATAAAATTCACATGCCATATAATCCACTCATTTAAAGCATAAAATGCAATGACTATACACACAAAGTTGTGCAACCACTACTGGAAACTGATTTTAGAATAATTTCATCATCCTAAAACCTTTGGCTATCACCCCCAGGTCGCTCAATCCCCAATTACTTTCTGTTTCTATAGATTTGTTTCTTCTGGATGTTTCAAATAAATGAAGCAAACAAAATGTGGTCTTTTATGTCTACTTTCTGTCACTTACAAAAATTTAAAGGGTCATCTAAGTAACATATGTCAGTACTCTGCTCCTTTTTATGACTAAATAATGTTCCCTTGACTAGATATATTTCATTTTATTTACCAAAGGAGGGTTCTGAACAGAAGAGTGACCTGATCTCAGTGACATTCTACAAGGCTAACTCCAGCTCTTGCTCCAAGAAGCAGAAAATGAGCAACTTTGATAAATGCTGCTTTTAGGAAAAATAATATGAGATCCAAGAATTGACCTGTAAGGGCTCAAATAGTTTAACAAATAAGGAATTTGAAATTTACTTAGCAGATATATTCTGATATATAACTTATAAATGACATTTTATGGGCTTTATATGATTTGTTGCATTTTATTTGAATAATTAAATATGAAATATATAATAATTGGTTAATAAGCAATAATTTTAAATGGGATGCTTGATGCATACAGGTACAGGGATAATTGCAGGAACATTTAGTTACCATGGTTTTTGATGTTAATGTTGCTGGAATGGTTCTTTTTGTTCATATAAAATTTACTCCTCAGAATAATCCTTCTCTAAACACAAATCAACATTTATGGTAATTATTCAAGATTCCATTCCAACTTTCAGAAACTGGCCATGAAAAAAGTTGATTCTTAGACAAACATCTTTCCAATGTCTATGCAAATCAGGTAGACAGAAGTTTATTTATCTTCTGAAGGCGTTTGTGAC
This sequence comes from Sciurus carolinensis, assembly GCF_902686445.1. NCBI lineage: Eukaryota > Metazoa > Chordata > Mammalia > Rodentia > Sciuridae > Sciurus > Sciurus carolinensis. The sequence goes on from NW_025920103.1 coordinate 2,970,862, forward strand.
ATCTAAAAGGTTGTAAATTATGGACCAAACAACTAGAGTATAAACCGCTATCTCCTTGCGGCTTCTGTCATTATTTGAAGCAACAGGGCCCTACTCAAACCATTGAATCCTGAGTAGGAAATGCATCTATGGACTTCAAGTTTGCAATAGTCAATAGGCTATCCAATTCTTGACACAACCAACTTTTGGGGCTGCAAATCTTTGCGGAGAGAATGAGGGGAAATGAAAACTAGACATAAAAGGGGAGTGAGAAAATGTGATCTGCATTCTAAGGAAGATTAGTGCTCAAGGTGGATGTGATGTGTTAAGGACCATGTCAGAAATAAATACACAGCACAGCGAGTCTGATTTTCACATACTGCACCAAACCTGCTCCCACCCGGACTAGAGTGGAGGCTGGGAAAGCCAGAAAGCCAGTGTGCTTTTTCTACCCCTTGGAAGGAGCTGGACGTGAGCGTGGACCTGGGGACTGGGGGCCATGGTTCCCGCCGCTTCTCTGCGCTGTCTGCCCACTGGGCCCGGAATTTGGAGAGGATCCCTGGTGGAGCGACCTGCACGCATGCGCGAGTGCGCTCGTGAAGGAGCAGTGGGCGGCTCCAACCCCCAGATGCCTGCGAACCAGATCAATCCAGGCTCTGGACCCCGCAGAGGAAAGAGAGACTCAGCGGCTGATCCAGGGCCCAGGCGAGGGGAGACCGCTTGCTTGACCACTCCTGCGTCTGCCCGGCGGGGGCGCCTCCAAGCAAAAGGACCTGAAAGCTGCTTTCCCCTGCTCGTGTTCCTGCCCTCTACTCGGGCCTGGGCCTCCCAGCGCCACGGTCTTCCCTCCGGCGGACGCGGGCTGCGCGGGAGGGGTGCTTCCCTATGAAGAGGCCTCCAGGCTGCTCCAGGTACAGACCTGCCAACTTGCCTCCCTTTGTGACCCGCCGCCGGCTCCCCGCGCCACTTTGTTGGGTTGCAGCCCTCCCATTCCGTGTCTCTCTTTCCCTTCCCTTTCTGCAGCCCTGCGGAGGCCCGAGCGCTGTCTGCAGCCAATGGTGTCCCGCGCCGGTCCGTCGACCCTCGCGGGGGTGGGAGGACCTCTGCGGGCACTGCCCTTTCCGCCCCGCCAATCGGTGTGCCCAGCAGGGGGACGCCTGGCGCCCTGGTCCCTGGCTTACTGCACGGTTTCCCTTCCGTGCCCACCGGCCTCTTTGGGGTCCGTGTTGGGGAAAGCTTGCAATGAAATTCTCGATTTATCCAAAGGGTTGGCGGCGGTGTGTAATTCCCCCCTCTTCCACCAACAACCCCCTGCGTCTCCTAGTCCTCTCATCCCTTCCCCTTTACTGGATTCTTTGGCCTCACTGCACCTGTGTCCACGAGTTTCTTTACTCTGCGCCCGTCTTAGTGTTTCTTTGGTTGTTTCTGGAGGAAGGTGGGGCGGTGGGTGTGAGAGACCTATGGGGACCTGCTTTTCTGGTTGCTGAATGCCTGTGCAGGCTTAAAGGGAGCACGTTTCCTTGATGTTCTTCAGGGAGGCAGCAGGAACAGAGCCGGCCAGATCTCAAAACTACTGTAGCGGAGGCTTTTGTTTTGAGGCACATGCGATTTTGTAAAATACTCCCTGAAGATAACCAGTGAGACACCGTCTCTGGAGAAAGCATCCTTTTCGTGAGTACTGACAGCCTGCCCTTTCTCTTTCCTTGGTTCCCCCCAAAATATGGAATGATAGAAAAGGTGCATGATTCCTGTTCTGTCTTCCTGTTGCTGAAGCTCTCAGTGGCTGAATCACAGAATGTCCTTTTTTCTGAAAGAACATCTTTCGCTCAAATTGCCTATGTTGGATAATGTACCCACACCTCAGGAACACCAGGAGAAAACTTTCTGGCCCAGGTTGATTTTACCTGTTGGTTATAACTACAACCTAACATTGTATTGGTGGCAGGTGAGCTGTATTGGAACGAGTCTTTTTTAAAAAGAATCAAGGCAGATTTTGTGTTCACTGCCCAGCATTTTCAATGGGTGTAAATGTTTTTGCATCAGCGTTGCTCCAGTGTAGGTGCCAGCCCTGAATATGATGTACTGATCAAAGAGTTTGTCCTCCACTCTCCCTCTGTCATTACCATTTGCAGTTATTTGGTATTTCTGTGCAGGTGGTGTACCATTCAGTATAATAGTGCAATTCTTAGTAAACTGTAACCAGGATCTTGAGAGGTGATTTTCTGGAGATGGTGATGCCAAAGTATCCAGAGGGCCTAGACAGGATCAGATTTCTTCTGAGGGTAGGGATTTGTCCTTGATTTAGTTTTGACCCTTATTACCATAGGTATGTAACCAAACACATTTTTCCTTTTGTATTTTCCTTTCCTTGCAGAGCTGATGATCTTTGTGTTTTAGAGAAATGACAGTTTTTAGGCAGTTAACAATGTTAACTTCTTAGACCTCTTGAGACTTAAGTAATTTTTTTCTGTGAAGTTAATTAAAGAATTAGAGGAAGTCTCATTTTTCAAGCAAAATTTAGTACATTTTTAGTTAAAAATAAAAATTCAGTTTGTAATTTTTATTTTTAGCAGTTCTGGGTTTGAGGTAAACTTTAATAACTTGGTAAGTTGGAAAAAGAATAAATGAGTGTAATTAGAGGAGCATATTTAAGCTGCCTACATAATTAAGGCCAAGTTGTGTGTGTATAAAAGAACTCATTTGTATAGTCTTACAAGGCTAATGGAGGCATCGCTAAAGCTTTATAAATAATGTAAGTTGTGTATAATGTAGAGTCTACAAAGATGGCAGAGAAAGCATCATTACCAGCCTTTTCAATTTGCTTGAGATCTTAACTGACTTATAGCACTGAAGTGGTACAAAGTGATACATCAGGATGACATGGGGTCAGCCTGTGAAGCTGTATGATGTCAGCTTATTAGTTCAGTCATCATAATTAAACCATATTAGAAGGGCAGCTAAGCAGGAGTGTGGCATTATACGTCAGACATGTGTGGTATGTTTTTTTTGTTCATAATGGAAAGGCCAAGATAGCCAAGAACACTAGTGTTTCTAAAGGAGGGAAAGCCTTACAGAACTATGAATTTCTGAGGGAAAAGTTGAAGATAAATGCAGAGATGTTCAGTGTGCATTGATCAAGTAGCTTCCCCTTGGTGGTATAGAAACAAGTGCTTTGGTGCTGGCCCTTTGCAGATCTGGTCTGTGTATTGAATCATGCTTTACATGAGCTTGAATTTAACTTGGACTTAGGGACCTTCTACAATATCAAAGGACCACATACTTCTTTATCTCTGATTCTTTCATTAGCACTGAGTTTGCACTGTATTGATGCATGAGTTGACTTGTTATTTGTCTAACTCATCAGTGACCAGATTGCCATTAAACACAAAGATATTTGTATTGAACATGTAAGCAATTTAGGAAAAGAAGATCCTTGCTTTTGCTCAAATTTCTTAGGTTCCTTTTTTAGTTTATGGATCATCTGTAGCCATGTAGTCTAGTAAAGAAGCCCCATAGTTACATATGGTTATTTGTTTAAATGAATTAAAATTAAATTTAAATTTTTTCTCAGCACTGCCAATATTTTAAGTGCTAAATAGCCACACGTGACACGTGGCTTCCATATTGAGCAGTGTGTATATAGGATAGTTCCATCGTCATAGAAAGGTCTAGATAGTGCTTCCCGAGGACCTTCCCCTCTCTTCTCACTTGTCTCCTCTACTAGTGAATTTGGGAGGTTGAAGGAGACAGACATATATTGGTTAATTTAAGTGCTCTAGTTAAAACACAGTTTGGAAGTGACAGTCAAAGCTAGTGGATTGACTTTTCTGTAGATCTTATTTGTTATTAATGTCATGGATTTTAATTTGATTTACAGCATGGGTAAGAGAAATAATTGTACTTTTTCATAGAATTTTTACCACGTGCCATGCTAGGCATTATTTTTAATAGTTTTAAGCCTCAAAACTTGTCCTAAGAACTATTGTCACATTTTACAGATAAATTGAGGCCAGAGCAGTTGGTTGTCTTCCCTTAGGTTCATAACTAGTGAGAGATTATGATGTATCATCTTAGCTGGGATCCAGACAAGGCAGCCTGACTCCAGACCCACAGCCTTAGCTGTGCTTTTGGTTTGCATCTAGAGCACCCTGTTAGGCATTGTGTGGCGGTGCTTTACTATGCCAGTGTAGACATGACTTGTCTTACTTTTTAGGCCTCTAGACATATTTTCCCTCTTGTTCTTTTTTGTCTTCTATTGTCCTCTTGTAAATGTTTAAAATGGAAAAGTAATTTTAATATTTATCTAAGCAACACGTAATTTGAAGAAAATCTGACATAGAAGTAACGTATTTCAAAGCCCAGTTAGTTTTTTCTTTCACCTTTTCTGTGTAATTCCTGCTGCTTTTTTTGAATTTTATTGTATAATCACAAGGTAATGGATACTTATGAAGAAAGTTCTAGTAGTTCAGTTTATCTCATTGACATTACCCTGTTTTTCCTGAGTGGTTAAACATGCATCTTGAGGTAAGACTAGTTCATTGCAAATTCCTTGGGGAGTTTTTGGGTAAATGTTTGAGTATTCTTTTGTTTAATGTCTTACCTTTCACTTGTTCTCAGCTTTTTGAATGGAGCGGTGGACCATTTAAGAATCTGGCAAAACCAAGAGTCCTGAATCTTCTCTTCCATCCAAAAATGTCCATGTCCTGGTGAGTTTGTGTATATACTTATGCAGCCCCAGTGCATGATACTTCAGATGAAGTACATCCATGGGACTGTCTTGCCAGGCGCTTTCATAAACACTGACTCATGACTGCCTATTTAGAAATGTTTGATGTTTAAAGTTGCTTTAAAGGCTTTCTAATCCAAATGACTCTTGTCAAGATGAGCAGTGTGAGGCTGAGAGAAGATGACCTGCTTGTCTAAAGTTACCCATGTAGTGTTTACAAGCAGGAAAGCGAACCCTGGATCCACCTAGTGTTGTTGAGCATTCTTTATTATTATTATAATTATTATTATTTACACAATAGTAGAGTATATTTTGAAATATTATACATACATAGAATAACTTGTTCCAATTAGGATTTCATGATTGCAGTTGTGCATGATTTTGGTTTGCATCTAATGCACCCAGATAGGCATTGTATGGTTACCTTGGTGGTATGTTTATATATGAGGACAGGGTGTTCCTCTTGTTTGTTTTTTTCTTCCACACTCCCTAAATTTCTGAGGCTTTGGACTGAGCATGTCCAGTAGAGCTTGGGTGAAGGGAGGGTAGATGAGTTTTTATTTGGCATGATACAGTTTATACCTACTCTTTGAGCTAAATAGAAATCAAGTTTGACAGAGAGATATTTGTTGCTCCATGTTGAAATTGGTATTTTTCTTTCATTCTATAAATGGAAAAGAAAAACCCTATGTGTAATTTAATCAATGGGACCTTATTAGAAAATGGGAGTTCCAAGGATGTACAAACTTCAGATTAAACCAGACAGTTCTGACATAGGGATACATGAAACTCCTGCAGACTCCCCAAGCAGATCACATTCTCCACCAAAAGCTGAAGTTTGGGGTCTTTAGAGAAGGGCTAGGGGGCACTAGGAAGAGAGTTGGAAATGTGTGAGAAGAAAAAGGATAATTTAAAATGGTAGAGAAAATTGGTATGAAGTCATAAAGCAACTGTGAGGTAGAAGTGCTCTGGTACTTCTCTGTATGTGGCTTTAATTGTTGGTACCATGATGGCAGGGTGTGCTTTGGAAACAGGAGCATTGCCTCTGGGCCTCAAACTGAAAGTTCTTGACTCCATATCTGCCTTTTCTGCTGTTATCTGGTAGACAAATACTCAGTCTGATGAGGTGATCTCTTATTTGATTTGAGGGAAAAATATCTAAAGTATTTTTGACACTTAAAACCTATAGCATCCTTTAAAAAGAAAATAAAGATAGCTGTAAATAGCATGTACTACTTACCATCTAAGTTAAATTCTTCATTGATGTATGCATTAAGGTAATTTCAGTTTTATAGCAGTTAGTTTTATAGGCAAAAAGTAACATTTACTTCTGTTGCTGACTGACTTGCAGAAATAAGCAGGCTGTAGAATATTCAATTGCATAAGGGACTTAGATCTTTTGGATAGAAAGAGCAAAAGCTTTCGTAAATGGTACCTCAGAAGTCACTGGAAGTGCAGTATTGGAATAATTGAGCATCTCCGCCGGTTTTCTCATCAACTAAAAACTTCAGAGAAGACTCTCTTGAAAATAAAGCTTCCTATCCTCTTAAGGTCTGAGGAGTCTACCTGGTGTGATTCTTCCAAATCTCTGCTGCTTGGTTCTTGGTGTTTGGAAAAGGAGCTTTATCCTTTTTCAAGAACCCAGATCTGTGGTATAGTGGATTGGTTTCTTAACTTTTTTTTTGGATAAGAGACCTGAATTTAAAGAAAGAGCACATATACATACAAGTATAAATTATGCATATGTGTGTTTTTGATCTCAAGATGTAATTATTCAGTCATATTTGAGAAGTGGGATATAAGAGTCTATTGATTTGAAAATATATTTTATTTATGTATGTTTATATATACATATTTATAAATATAAATATAAATATGTATAATTTATAAATATAAATATGTTATATATTTTGAAAATATATTTATACAAAAATTTTAAAACTATATTTATAGTTTCTCCTAATTTTAGGGCTAGTCTACTATTGATATTTTTTCCTACAATTTCAGATATAGTTACTCATATTATTCATTCATTTTTCTGTCCTGGTCTATCTTTTGTGATTTCTTTGTGGTACACTTATGTAAAGTGGAAATATTTCAGAACTTGTATAGCTTTTTCCTTTCAATTTCAAACATCACAAAAAAAGAACTAACTATCTTTGAACTACTATAATTGGTCATTAAATTATTCATTTAGCTAAATGCAAGGTCATTTGTTTAGAACAAAGGAAAACATCATTTTTAATGAAGGAGGTATATTAAATTCACCCATATTTGGTAATTTTGTTGTGGTATTGTAATGAGTACATGTTCTTAATTTATTCAGTGAATATTTGTTGGTTCTAAGAGGCACGATAATTTAAGACACAATAATGAAAACTTAAATGCAGCACCATTGTAAGAATTATAACAAGGTAACGTAGGAGTGAGCTGTGCCGCAGCTCATGAGAAGATCACTCTGATATGGAGGGATACATGGTTTTGCACAGGTAGGATGGAGACACTGCTGGGCGCAGAGTGCTCGGGAGATCAGCACGGGTGCTGAATAGGCTGGAGCAACCCTCTCCAGTAGAAGCAGATGTTCTGTGTCTGTGCTAATAAAATAGCTATGGCTACAGGAGGCTACTAAGCACTTCAAAAGTGGTCAGGACAACTGGGAGCTGCATTTTTTTTTGTCCTAACTTACTTCTGTTTCAGTAGCCATGATGGCTGTCATGAAGCAGCCCAGGTATGGTGACTGGTGAGCATCTCCACCTGACCTCTCTGGTGTTCCCAGTGGAACCCAGTAGGGTGAGGCAGAGGAGATGTTCAGAATGGATGGGTTGGGATGACAGTTTGAAGGCCTTGATGTGTTAGAATAGGAAGCACTGGGAAGTCACTGAAAGTGTTGGGCTTGCAGTTGGGATTGGAGCAGGTAGAACCTGGATACCAGGAGATTTAAAAGAAAGCTATTGAATTATCTGTGTGGTATTAAATTTCTGGTGAAAGTAGAAGTGGAAAAATGAGTTTTTCAGGCAAAATGGCAGAGACTGGTGATTGGCTGTAGAGTAACAAGTGAAATCAGAGGTGGATCTTAAATTTCCAACCTTAGCAGGGGAGAAATGGTTGTGGAAGGAGAAAGGCTTGTATGAATGATAAGTTGGGGTTGACTAGACATGTTGAATTTAAGGTGGGGTGACTGAGTGTTCTCCAGGTACATTGCAGGGGCATACCTGAAGTTTAGGTACATTGCAGGGGGCATACCTGAGCTTTGTGTGGTTTCCCTTGGCAGGTGCCTGCTTCTTATTCTGAGGGACCCATGAATAAAGAAACAGCCAGTGCTTGGACTGCATTGGAGCCCACAGGAGTTAGTAGAAGGAAGAGGCATGTGTGAAATAGACAAAAAAGAAGGAACTGGAAGAAAGGTAGAGAGTCCAAGGAGAGGTGAAACCAGGAAGCTGTGGGAAGAAATTCCAGAGTAGTTCTAGAGAGGGAAGTTTGAGATTCAGGGTGAAGGAGTGAAGGTCACATGATCAAATGAATGGGTTGACAAGTCTGCAAAAGCAGCAGAATGGGGGTCCAGGTCAGAGGAATGCACACTGCAAGGCTCATGCCAGCTACCACTGTCCCAGGAGGCAAGAAAGTTCCTGTGTCAGGGTGGAGAGGTGAGGAAATCAGCAAATAGCAGTGGAGTTTAAGAATCTGGAGAAGTTTTGGAAGAACTGTTGTAGATAGTATTTCAGAGAGTTGAGAGAGGATTCAAGTTCTAAATAGTGGATGAAAAGCCTGGGGTGAGCAGAGGTAATCACTGCCTTCTAGTGTCACTCTGGCATGGTGGACCTGGGGATAGCAAACAGGCTCAGATGTGGGACCCTACAGTCATGTTGCCAGGGCTTAAATCCAGGCCCAGTACTTGCATTTGCAAAGCTACAATTATCTTTTGCTTCTCCCTTATCAGAAAGAAGAGAGATAATATCAGTCTCAGAATTGCTACAGAGGTGAAATTAGTTATCTTTCATATTTTATCTAATTTGAGGTGGTGCTAATTGTGAGACATTATTTCCTGTACCCCTGAGAGGAAAAACTGTCATTAAACACAAATGTACCACAAATTGTAAATTTTCATGGCTTCAGTGGTGTTAAAATGTTAGAGGTGCATCTCACAGTCAGTGAAATGCAGAATATGTGAAAGACTTAGCATAGGTCTTGGCACATAATAAACATTCATATATGTTAACTATTTATAAAAATCACTTTTTTAGAGTTTAGAATTAAAATACTAATGAGGGCAATATTGAGTCCATCTAGATAAGGTAGCCTAATGGACTAAATGAATTGAGAGGAATTATGAAGTGGGTGTCCTGGTAATGAAACTGTGAGATATCAAGTTTGGGAATTTGTAGTTAGAGCATTTTCCTGATAATGCCTAGATAAAGTTCTTAAAGAAAAGTATAGTAACTGAGCCAGGGGAAGAATACCTTTAATAATTTAATGAAGTTATTTAAAAATAAGGACTTTTTAAATAACGAAAATAACTACTTTAATTTTTTATTGCTTTTCTTACTGCATCCATTAATGTTAACTTTTTCTTCATTATAACAATACATGCTTTGTGAAGGAAAATTCTGGCATGAATACTTACCCTAGTGGGAGATGGAAAGGGAGAAGTTAGTTGATTTTCATCACTTTGGGGGCATTATTAGTAGCCAACTACAGAGTACTTCTCCCTGTGCTCCAAAGGCAGAAACCATAAAGGATAAATTTTTATAGATTTGACAGCTTTTATATGACCAAACACACAAACATAGCCTGAAAGGTAGCAGATTGAAACCAGTTATTGTTCTTTGTAAGAAACTTTAAAAAAATAATAGGAAATACTACTCTAATAGAAAAATATAGGAAAGGGATATGAACAAGTAATTCAAGAATAAATAAAATACAAATTACTAAACATAAACTGTTTTGCTGTGTTCTGCATAAGACTACTCACTGGCATGGGAATGGTATCTTCTCTTTTATTTTATTTTTCTGTATGGACCAGAAAGTGTCAATCTGGGAATGCCGGACTTCCCTCACTGAAGAAAAGGCAAATCCTAAAAGACTCTGGAATTACAAGGAGTGACAGGTTGTAGCTATATCTATACATAGCTAACCATGTGTATATATCCATATGTATGCATACACACACACACACACAGATTGTGTATGTTGTTGTGTGCGTGTATACATATTGGACTTACATTACTTCTGAGAAGCAGGCCTTCTCCATCCTGTTTCCTTGATATTACCCTGCTTCCCTCATGACATGCTTTTGGGCTTGGAATGTCCTTATTAGAATGTGAGGTATTTCTAACCCTTTCTGGGCTGTCAGTTATACGCATATTTCTCAGTCAGCTGGCATGATTGATGAGCCTTCAAGACACCAATTCTCCCTAGAGCATTTTCCCATCTACCTATGTTTCAGTTTGAGATTTTATAGTGGCATTTACTGATTCACATGAGGCACAGTGATGTCTTGGAATATGGTTTTGATTATTGAGATGGACTGGTTTATGAGGTATTAAAATAAAGAGAAAAATTCCCCCATGTAGTAAAATCTCTTATAAAGAAAGGTGGGCATCAAAATTTGATTTTCCAGATTTTTCTCTTATGGGTAACAGTTAGTGGTCATGGATCTAAAAGTCTTTTCATGTGCTGCCCATAAGGAAGGAGTCTGCAGGTGACTAGTAAGGTCCTTATTTAATGAGTCACATGTCTTACCTCAGCATTAAGTAGGCTCTTAGCTCACTACTAGACAGAATCAGAATTTTTCTGCATCTTCAGCCTCACCACATCACCTTTCTTTTAATTACCTGCAAATATTTCAAAGTTTTGGGGGATGATGGATGCGAATCTTGAAAATCTCACCTACAGGCTCATCATTGACTGGCCACCCAACCATAAGTGTGTTCTGAATGATGAGTGACTGGGAGTGCAGGCCCTGAACTAGTGTGCACTGGTCCAACCTGTTACTCAGACTCTCTAAGCTAAGTTGGAGAGGGAGGGTAAATGCCAGTATTTTAATTATATTATAGACAATACCTTTGTGTTAAAGGTAGTAACAGTGCAGTGAATGTTACTGTAAGAATTGTACATTTAGCCCTTTTGAAACTCAGGACAGCCGATGGTATATTGCTCACTATGTCCTCGGTTATAACTTACTGTTTTGCTTTTTGCCCATTACTGGCTTTGCAGTCTGGCATAATTAATAACAACCTCATTATTTCCCCTGTATTCAATTTTATGTATTCAGGACATTAGTTAGTTCAAGTGTGAGGGAACATTTGATTGATTTTAAATGTTTTTTTCTGTTAACTGAACAATCAATTATCATTTAAAGGATTGGCACAAAAAATGGGATAGCATTTATTTGCACTTAAATAGTGGAAAGTATTCAAATGATGTGGCCCAGATATTTCTCTGTGTTCTAGGAAAGTATTTAAAAGAGCACATCCTGAGCCTGGGGTTTTGCTTTTGAAGCTAGCAATAAACAATTCAGCAAGTACTTCACGTGTAAGTACCATGCATCCATCATGGGGCCATGGTGGTAAAGGAGAAGACAGTGCAATAATCTCTAATCTCTACTTTATAGAAGCAATCTAACTGGTAAGAAGAGGTGATAGCAATATAAAAAAGTTAAATGACAAGCCTTTGTTTTGATGTTACTTGGTCTTAGATTGAAGGTATTTCAGTTCCAGGTGGGATATGGTCTCCTGATCAAGGGATTGGGAAAGAAGTTTGATATAATTGGTAGAACTTTATCTTCCTGCCTGCTTTTCTTCCTTAGTTCATTCTCAGCAAGTTTTTGAGTGTCTATATGTTTATAGTTGTATTCATAGCATATCACATATACAGCTTGATAAAGTTGGGATACAGAGTGTAAATGTAGGATTTTGTAACTCTGAGGAACAGTACAAACCTGCTTGTCTAGTCTGGCTTCTGTTGGGACACCTCGATTCCAGCTATTGCACTAACTCTGGACCGAGTCCCCTGAGGGTATGGGCAGAGTCTTCTGATCCTGGTGTTGGTACCAAGTGGAGCACAGTGCTGCCCACATCTGCATGTCAGAATCTCATGAACAGTCCCCCACCCTGAGGGGACCCTCTTCCAGGGTTATATTGTGAAGCTTTTTAAAAGTCCCCCTGGGACTACACTACACTAGTTGCTCACAGCTTGGAGGTTTCCATTTTGATGTTTTTAAAAATATGCCCAGAAATGTGCTCTGGTGCCCGTGAGTGTTGTGGGTATGAGCCATTCAGGTCTTCTCACAGGAGCACTTGAGAGACAGAGGAGCCTGTCCTAGGTGCTCAGGCATGCTATTTAAGAGCCAGTCTGACTTTTGCTCCCACTTTTTCCTTTGAGGAGAAGAAGAACAGCTCTGTGTCATTGACATGTTCCCCTTTTCCCTGAAAGAAGCCAGCACTTCTTTGATTCTGAGTCTAGAAGTGCAGTTACACAAATCTGCTGAGGTTACAGTGAGAGGCGAGGGAGAGTGTGGAATAGAGCCATGTTTGCCCAGCAGAGCCCAGGAAAGGTTCTGACTGTCATACTGGGGGTGAGTGGGTAGGAGGAGGGGCCTCACTGCTGGCATCTGGTAGGTAGGAGCCTGTGAGGCTAGCTGGTCTCCTCATGATGCTGAAACCAACAGAGCTGGGGTGGAGGATGGAGAAGGGGTCTGGAGGCAGGTGGGTAGCTGACCGTGTGGTTGCCGTAACTTACATGTTCACTTTCTAACCCTGCGCTCCTTACCCCTCAACCCCAGTCCTCCAGAGTCCTGGGAGCACTGTGACTTACAGCGGTAAACCAGGCATTGCAGCGGATACTGTAGTATTTTATTTTATTGAAATGGGATATTTGATAAATATTACCCAAAGGGAAAAATGAGCCACTAATTTTTTGTATTATTTTGTTTGTTTTCGATAAAGGACCTTAAAAATAATCCATGAGAATGTAAAGAAATTGAATTTCTTTAAAAGAGTTTAATTTCAACATTCCACAGACTCATCATAAGGAAAGGATATTAAGAGTTCAGCACAGGCATAAGCTGTTGATGTGAAGTGAGGTCCAGTTTCCTCTTGTCAAATTATAACTTGTTTATTCTAAACTCTTTAGATGAAAATGAATTTAATTTGTCATTGCTGCCCTGGTAACATTCTTGGTTTTTACATGTTCTAGGAAAGTGGGAAGGTGTCATGAAGGAAACTGACAAAACAAAAACAAAAATATAAAAATGAGTTGGGAAGAGAAGCATTAGAGGGATGAAAACAAAACTAGAAGTGAATCTTTGCTTGTGGGTCCTTTAGCTTTATCATCAGGAAAGGAGGAGGTTGCTAGGAAGGAGGGGTGGTGAGAGGGACCTAGGCACAATTCTTAGCATATCTGAACCTCACTTTTGTCATCTCTAAAGTATCGCTCACAGGAGCCTCATCAGGATGGAGAGAGGTGGCACAGGTCAAGTGCCTGCATGGTGGTGATGGTGGGGAGGATGCAGGGGATTTTCATTCTTTTTAAATACTTGAGCTGTGTTCATGATTGATGGGGACTGGCACTGGCCCTGGTGATGTTTCCCATAGACCCATCTGCACAAGACTCTTTCCCTTTGAAATTAGTGGCAAGAGTGACAAAAGTGTTTTCTCAAGCCAGGATGTTTCAGATACTCTCTAAAAAGGCCTGTTTCTTGCTGATACTGTAAATTCCAAGATGACATTGTGAATCACGTGTTAAAGGTTTTCATAATATGAGAACACTGTGAGGGTTAACTGTCATCCACTTACATATTTTCCACAACAAGTTTTGAATCTCCAACAGGCAGTTCTGTCAAATTTACTATCTTCTCAGTCTACATAGTAGCTTTATCATCATTCTAAGACAAATAGTAGTTAAAAGATTTCTTGGTTAAATCATAATGCATTCCCAAGCAGCAATTGATTTTTGCTGTGGCTTCTTGGTAATATCCATCCCATTTTTCATATACCATGGTGTGACTGGTTGATAGTTAATTGAACTCATTTAGATTTCCATTGCAAGGTGAGCAACATGAAGCTGGGGATGCATGGGAGATGCAGTGGTAGCAAAGGAAACAGCACAGGCTGTTGGTCATTGTGCCTGAACATGTGTTCCTCCATAGATGAGCAGCCCAATCATACTGCTGTGATCTTACCACAGGGCACCCTACTAGATGTTTCCCCATGTCTCTCACATACACCTTTTTTCTGTGAGCATGATGGTGGTAGGAATGGTATCATTCTCCTCTTCATTCTGTACATCTTCATATTGGTAGTAAGCACTTAGATAATATTTTCAGTTATAGTTGGTATCTTAGATGTTGAACCCATACAAAAGGAGAACATGGATTCTCAGGCCTTTGCAGAGCAGTGCATTGTTGTTTCAGTTCTGATTGGTAAGTCTGTCACTGTAGGGAAGTTATGGGATAGGAGTGGACTGAACTTGACATCGAAGGTACCAAAGGCCTAGATTTATGGTACAGGTCCACCTGGTTCTGTGGACAGTGCTTACCTATATCTGAAGGGTTAGTTCTCTAAAAGCAGGGGAGAACTTTCTTCTTTTAGCTCTTAGCTCAAGGGAGCTCTTACTACTCAGGAAGAGGGCTCCTTTGGAGGTGGTCAAGTGAACAATTGTTAGTCCACTCCAATTTTTGTCAGGTTGAAAACCAGGTGTCATTGATTGTCACATAGGGTGATATTTGGCTGATCTTAATGTCTCCTCCCCCCAGTGGTTATATAAATGTTGATTTATAGACACTTTATTTTTCCAAGTGCCGATTTGTATACTAGAAAAGAATCATGATCAAATTACTCTTGGAGATATTTGAATAATACAGAATGTGTTTTCTTAGAAAATTATGCATTAAGGATTTCAATGGACATTTGAATTTTTATCAGAAAGAGGACCTGAATGTGAAGGAAACTTTCTTTTTTGTCTTTCGTTAAATGAAGTTTTTGATCATGTAGCTGAACTGCTTAATGAAAGAGTACACTCCCATTCATTATCCCGTGTACCCAGAATTGGGTCACATGTTCCACTGTTGGGTATAGGATGCAGTCCTGTGAGAATCCTCATTGTAGTCTTGTCTTCTGTTAGTGTGTGGTTTCTGTGAGTGTCAGGAATTTTAGGATGTCTCTGGAAAAAACTTCCTTGGGAATCATAATCTGTTTTGATAATTCTGCTTTTGTTAGAAATACACAGCTGACTTTGGTACCTAAGTGAAATCAAGCAGTAATGGAAGTTGCATTACAGGTCCCTTGGTATGTTCCTCTTTGACCCTTTTTGATGTTTTAATCTAAGTATCTTAGGAGGCAGGAATTAACTTCATCAGTCCTTGAACCCTGTCTAAAATTGGATGCTAGGCTAGATCACATATACCTTTCCACAGTGCTAATTAATATCACCACTGATCACTTTGTGCAACTTACCTCCTACCTCCGAGTTGTTTAACTTCTATATGGCATCTAGCGAGCATATGGCAGAATGGTATTAGGTAGTAAAAACACTGAACTACAAAATTCAGTAGTTGGCTCATTAGCACTGTGAAGCCCCCTTGTGCATCTGCTGTAGGAGGCTCAGGTCTTGCTTTTTCTAGGTAGTTGTAAGATCAGTCTATCTGTTTAAGAAGGTAGCTCCCTGGCATAAGCCTGGGCATATGTTTACAATTGGTTTATTGAGTTAGTATGAAGTTGTCTTTTTTCTTGAATAACTTATCCAGCTGTTAAACAGTTACAAAGCAAAGTTAATTGATAACATTTGTTATCGATTATTCGATAATTTTTGTTATTTAATTCTTTTGATCTTTATGCCATGATATTTTACCATTACTTAAGTCAGAGTAGTGAACTAAAGAACAAGTGAGGGGAAAGGTGAGCCCCTTGCCTCAGTGACTGTAGGCCACTTATCTTTGGTCAGTTGCCTTTTTTATAAGGTAGAGGTCTGGTTTTTGTTCCCTAGTCATATTTTGGATCCATGTTTTATCTTACTGAATAATTGTGTCCTCAGTATTTAATGGACTCATTCATCCTGTCTAGTTGCCTGGTTTCCATGCTAGTGCAAGAATTGTAAAACAGCCTCTCGCTGAAGCTGATAGAGTGTTGTCCATTTTTTGCCTTCCTCTCAGCCTCATCTTTATCTTAAAGCTTCAGTCATCCCCTGGCATCTATGAGTGGTTGGATCCAGAATCCCCAAGGATACCAAAATATGCATGCCTGAGTCCCTTATATAAAATGGCCTAGATTTTGCATGTAACCCATGTTCCTCATTCCCTATGCTTTAAGTCATCTCTGTAATTCCTCATTCAATGTAAGTGCTGTGCAAATAATTGTATTGTTTAGGGAACATATATATAATGAACACATGTACAGTTTTTTTCTTTTCTATCTTCAGTTGGTTGAGTCCACAAATACAGATCCCATGGGCATTGACAGCCAACTGTATCTTCAGACACAAGCTAGAATAATTGTCCTTTAGAACTTCCTGTGGGAAGCTGGGATCTGTAAGGTGTGGAATGGCAGAGAGTGTATCATTGTCACTCACACAGTTGCATAATTACATGCTTCTTTATTTGATGATGCCATGGTGGAGAGAATGCCATGGCTAATTAAGTGTTCTTTAAAATATGAAGCTGGTTACACAGCTCTTAGAAGTATTTAAAAATTCCTTGATTTTTTTTCTTTGTAACAATAAGGAATACCATATCTAAGGAGGAGCATTATAAGGACATCTTCTAGGTATTATAAGGACGTCTTCTAGCAGACCTAAGAGAAATCCTACTCTTGCGTGAGACTCCATGGGAAAGGCTTCTGAATTAGAACCCAGTCTTAAACTGTATCATTATTACTTCCAGAACTGGAGCACAGGGGAAGTCAACCTGACTTCTGGGTAGTGTATATGTGGCTTTAGCTCATGAAATGCTTTGTGTGTGTGTGTTTTATAATTAGTAAATGTTGGCATAAAAAGACTTAAAAAAGAATGCACCTGTCCTTCATATTAGCCTTGCATCATCTCCACCCAGATTAAGCCTGTCATTGTTATCATCTGTTTGCTGGAATATAGTAGGTTAGAAAGGTGTTTAAAACCCCAGGCAAAATGGATTCACATATTGGCTCTGCCACTTACAACTCTGTAACTTTGAACCAGATATTTAACTTTTTAATATTTCACTTTATTTACCTTTAAAATAGGGACAACAGCAGCCTTTACTTCAGTTTATTGGTGAGGCCAAAGTAGTCAGTAGATGTGAGGTATGAAACCGTGTCCATTGTGGAATGTGTGCTCACACACATTCATTTTTGCAAAATTCTGCTCATCCCTTAAGGTCTACCTGATATTTCCCCTTTTGAAAAACTTCCCAGAATTAATTGTTCTTTTCTTTTCTGCATTGTATTAGATTAACCTTAGTCCACGTGGGCTGCTGTAACAAAATACCATAGACTGGGTGGCTCACAAACAACAGAACTTTACTTCTTACAATTCTTGAGGTGGAAGTCCAAGATCAAGGCCCTGGCTGAGTGGTTGTCTGGTGAGGCATCCTTTCTTCCTTCTAGGCAGATGTCCTCTTCCCATTGCAACCTCACCAAGTGGAAGAATGGAGACATTTCTGTGGGGTCTTTTGTAAGGGCAGTCATCCCATCTAAGAGGACCCTTCTTTCATAACTTAAGCCCTCCCAGAGACCCCACCTCCAAGACTGTCACCTCGGGAGTTAGAATTTCAGCATAGATATCATGGGGATGGGGGCACAAACATGCAGACCTCATCATTGTTTGTACTTGTTTTACAGTGTTTATCACACTGTATCATGGTGAGCAGCATACAAATGTACAGTACATGGACCTTTTTTTTTTTGGTTTCTGGGCCTGCAGTTGACCTTGGTAGTAACAAGGTCTTCTGACCAAGGTCCTAGAGATGACCTGATAAAACATTTCAGTACAGTGCTTTGGAGTCAGCAGGCAAGTTAGCAGTTTGCTTTGTGGGAGACAGCTGTTTACACAGTGGCTCTTCCACTGAATCATTAGTTAGCTCCTTTAGGATGTTGGATCTCTTTTTCTCAGTGTCTGACATGCACTTAACACAGCTTTGTGATTGTCAATTAGAATATTTAAAATAAGGGACTGAAATATTGGTTCTTAATACATCACATCCCCAATAGACTCCCCTCATATAATAATAAACTCCCCTCAGAATTGGACATTGACCTAAGTGATTTTGATAATTTACCTCCTCTATTTGAAAATCATTGGTTAAAAAGCTGTTTGGGGAGTAAAAGACAAGGTACAGTACAGGAAGAAATATAGAACCTCTATGAATTGTTACTGGTGTCTGAAGAGAAGTTTTCTTTCTAGTTCTTGTGTGTATAACCAATCTATAGTAAAAAGTAAATTACCATACCACTAGGTACACTCTGACCAAGTGTGACTTTTGATAGTAGACTGATTTTTTTTCTCTTTCCTGTTAAAAGCAACAATAGCAGCCTCAGAATAATTCATGAATTTGGTAAAATTCTTTTCTTTAAAATAGAAAACTTGCCTCTTGTAAACTACTGAATAAAGTTGAGCATTCACATCTTGCTCTCTTAGTTCTTTAGAGAGCTAAAATAGTTCATCAGACATTTATTGAGAATCTGCTTTGTGCCAGGTATACTTCCAGACTCCAAAGAAAGGGGAATTGGAAGAGTCTCTCAGTCACCTTCTCCAGTGAGGAAGGGATGTGTAGATTGTCACTCTGTAACAGACACAGGGTTGCAAGTCTACACAATTATGCAATTTACAGTTGTTCATAATCTTGTTAAATTGGGACTCAGTAATGATTTCTGCCATTTTATTCCCGTTATTGTTAATCTGTGCCTTCTCTTTTATTAATTAGTCTTTCTAAGGATTTATCCAATTTTATTAGTGTATTCAAAGAACCAACTTTGATTTTAACAGGGTTTTTTTTTGTAGTCTACTTTAAAAGAAGTTTCTGTTCTCATTTACTAGTACTTTCTTTAGGTTTGATTTTGTATTCCTTCCCCCCCCCCTTGAGGAAGATACATAGAATACTGAAAAGTTTTTTTTTTCCCTAATGTATGCATTTAAGCTGTAATTTCCCTCTAATAACACCTCAATTCACATCCTACAATTTTTGATGTGTCATTTTTATACTCATTCAGTTAAAAATATTTTGTCTACACTGTAATTTCTTCCTTGACTCATAGGTTAAAAAGTGTGGTTGTTTTTAATGATAATATTTTTGTTGAGTTCTTAAATTAAGATTAATGGAGCCTAGTGCAGTCGTGCACACCTGTAATCCCAGTAACTTGGGAGCCTGAGTCAGGAGGATTGTGAGTTCAAAACAAGCCTCAGCAACTTAGGGAACCCCTAAGCAACTTGGTAAGACTCTGTCTCTAAATAAAATATAAAAAAGGATGGTGATGTGCCTCAGTGGTTAAGTGTCCCTGGGTTCAATTCTTGATACCAAAAAAAAGAAAAAAATTAAAGAATCTTAGTAATTAAATGATTTTACTTCTTTGATGCATGTTGAGATTTGCTTGATATGTGGTCAGCTTGGGTAAGTATTCCGTGTGTATTTGAAAATATTTTGTATTCTACAGTTATGGGGTACAGTGATTGTTTTTGTCAACTTCATTATCACTGAGACCAAAATCTTTACAAAAACAATTTTAGAAGAGGAAAACCTTATTTGGTGCTCAGGGTTTCAGAAACCTCAGTTCATAGATGACTAATTCTATTGCTTTGGGCCTAAGGTAATGCAGAGCATCATGGTGGAAAGGTGTGGAGAAGGAAAGCAGCTCAGAACTTAACAGCCAGGAGGCAGAGAGGGACGAAGTTTGATCACCAAGAACAGAATATAACTCGGAGGTGCACCCCCAGTGACCCACCTCCTCAATCCACAACCCACTGGCCAACAGTTAACCACCAAATTAATCCCTATCAGCAGATTAATGCACTAATTGGGTCAAAGCTCAATTACCCAGTCATTTCACCTCTATAAACTGTGTTGCATTGTCTCACACATGAGTTTTTGTGGGGGCCATCTGATATCTAAACCCTAACAGTGATCTATGTACATGAAGTTGATCAAGTTTTCAATCATGTCTCTCTTCTATATGTAGCAGTTTTTGTTTTCTTGTTTTCTCAGTTAATATTTTAATCTCCCTCCTGGATTGTGGGCTTGTCATTTTGAATCTTTCAGGTTTTGCTTTATGTTTATGGAGGCCATTATCACTTGCATATAAATTGGAGGTTGAGATGACTACATGACTACATGGTGGGTCAACCCTTAACATGTGAAATATCATACCCTCCCCCTTTCAACCTTGGGTGAGATGCCTTAAAGTTTTATTTTCTCTGAATGTATAACTGGCTGTGCCAGCTTTTTGGTTAGAATATACATTGTGTAGCTTTTTCCATCCTTTGGCTTTTAATCTTCCTGTGTCCTTATGTTTAATCTGTGTCTCTTGTAAGCACAGCACCATGAAGTGGTATTCCCCACCCAGCTCCACCTTTCAGTTACTGTAATTTAGTCTGTTTATATTTAAGTAATTGTTGATACTTTGGGAATTGGACCTCAATTGTATTATTTTCTATTTGTTATCTATTAGTTGTTCCCTTTTTCTCTTATTTGCTTGGATTATTATCGTTTATTTATTTATTTATTTATTTATTTATTTATGGTACTGGAGATTGAACCTGGAGACACTTTGCCACTGAACTGCATCCCTAGCTCCCTCATTTTTATATTTTTGTATTTTTAAAAATTTTTTTCTAGTTGTTGATGGACCTTTATTTTATTCATTTGTTTATATGCAGCACTGAGAATAGAACCTAGTGCCTTACACATTAGGCAAGTGCTCTACCCCTAAGCCACAACTCCAACCCTCCCTTCTTTTAATTGTTTTTTTTAGTTACACGACAGTAGAATACATTTTGACATAATTATACAAGCATCGAATATATCTTATTCTAATTAGGACCCCATTCTTTTGGATGTACACAGTGGTGAGATCCACTGTGGTGTATTCATATATGTACATAGTAAAGTTAGGTCATATGCAGTCCTCTGTCTTTCCTTCCCTATCCTCCCTCCCTTTCCTTCATTCTCCTCTTAAACTGTTCTGTTCGCTCCCCTCCTTGTTTTACATTAGCTTCTGCAAACCAGCAAAAACATCGGACCTTTGGCTTTTTGGGACTGGCTTATTGAACTTAGCATGACAATCTGTTGCACAGAGTCTGTAACTATGGAGGGGACCCACAGCTGATACTAGCAACTATGGGGGACTCAGTCAATGACTCACATGCCAAGATCTGAGGAAAACTTTATTCGGGAGAGATGGAACACTTGTCACATAGGAAGCTGCTTCTGTCTTTACTTCATGTAATACTGTCTTTTATATGCATGCAGTTAAGCTAGCCACACACCTTAAAGGCTAAGCCTTGTGTAAGAAGTTACTAGTCTATTTTTTTGGCAGATTGTATATTTGTAACAGAAGGTAAAACACAGCCATGTGAATACAGAAGGTGACAGTTTCTCAGACCACAGAACAGCTATCTTACAACCCACAGAAAAACATTTTGGGCGATCCAAGATGGTGGCCTAGAGGGTGACTGCACCCCCAGTCGCTCCAGAACCCAGGAGTTAAGAAGGGGAGGCATTGAGAGACTCGGACTGAAATAGAGCCACAGGTGAGTCTGCCCACTGGGTAAAGCTCGGCCCGGGTGGCAGGCCCAGATAGAGGTGGCTTATCGGAGCCGGGCAGGGCAGCTAGAGTCTTCCACAGGCAGCCCTGTGCACTCCGGCGGTGGGCCCCGCCCACACAGTCAGCTTCTCCAGGTTCTCGGAACGGGCCCACTAGTGAGAGCCTTTCTGACCAGAACAAGCTCCAAGTCCCGGAGCCAGCGTAGCACAGCGTACTCCGGCACGCAAGCAGCTTCAGGGACCAGGATAGGGCAGCCAGAGACTTCCCCAAGTAGCCTGGACCCCTGCGGTGGGAGGTGCCTTTCAAGGATAGCTTCTCAGACCAGACCGCCCAGTGAGAGTCTTTCTACATAGAACCAGCCACAAGCCCCCGAACCAACGGAGAGCTTCGATCCGCAAGCAGCCTCTGGGATCAGGGCAGGGCAGCCAGAGACCTCTTCAGGCGGCTCTGCCCACTCCAGCCGCAGGCTCTCTTCACGGGGCAATCCAAGATGGCGGCCTAGAGGGTGACTGCACCCCCAGTCGCTCCAGAACCCAGGAGTTAAGAAGGGGAGGCATTGAGAGACTCAGACTGAAATAGAGCCACAGTTGAGTCTGCCCACTGGTAAAGCTCGGCCTGGGTGGCAGGCCCAGATAGAGGTGGTTTATCGGAGCTGGGCAGGGCAGCTAGAGTCTTCCCAAGGTAGCCTTCCACACTCCGGCAGTGGGCTCCTCCCACACGGTCAGCTGCACGGTGCAGGCCCACAGTGAGAGCCTTTCTGCACAGAGCCAGCTCCAAACCGTGGAAACAGTAGGGGGCTAGGGGCAGTTTTCTTCGGATGCGCTGCATTATCAGATTCCTCCAAGACATCAGGCTACTGAAGGCTGGGAGGTGATACACTGGAAATCTACAGGGACACTATAAGCCAATAGCGGAAAACTGCAATATCTCAGGGTCCCACTGACAACTGACCAATATGAGAAAACAAGGGAAGAAAATGTCCCAAAGAAATCTAGATACTACATCAATAAAACCCAATGACAGCACAGCAGAAGAAATGTCAGAAAGGGAGTTCAGAATGTACGTAATTAAAACGATCAGGGAAGCTAATGAGGAGATGAAAGAGCAAATGCAAGCATTGAAGGAGGAGATGAAAGAGCAAATGCAGGCATTAAATGATCGTACCAATCAACAGTTAAAAGAGCAAATACGGGAAGCAAGAGATCATTTCAATAAAGAGTTAGAGATACTGAAAAAAAAGCAAACTGAAATACTTGAAATGAAGGAAACAATAAACCAAGTTAAAAACTCCATAGAAAGCATAACCAATAGGATAGAACACCTGGAAGACAGAACCTCAGACATTGAAGACAAATTATTTAATCTTGAAAACAAAGTTGGCCAAACAGAGAAGATGGTAAGAAACCATGAACAGAATCTACAAGAATTATGGGATATCATGAAAAGGCCAAATTTAAGAATTATTGGGATTGAGGAAGGCTTAGAGAAACAAACCAAAGGAATGAACAATCTATTCAATGAAATAATATCAGAAAATTTCCCAAATCTGAAGAATGAAATGGAAAACCAAGTACAAGAGGCTTATAGAACTCCAAACATACAAAATTACAACAGACCCACACCAAGGCACATTATTATGAAAATAACTAACATACAAAATAAAGACAGAATTTTAAAGGCTGCGAGAGAAAAGAATCAAATTACATTCACAGGGAGACCAATAAGATTATCAGCAGATTTTTCAATCCAGACCCTAAAAGCTAGAAGGGCCTGGAACAACATATACCAAGCCCTGAAAGAAAACGGATGCCAACCAAGAATCTTATACTCAGCAAAACTTACCTTCAAATTTGACGATGAAATAAGATCCTTCCATGATAAACAAAAGCTAAAGGAATTTACAAAAACAAAGCCAGCATTACAGAACATTCTCAGCAAATATTCCATGAGGAAGAGATGAAAAACAACGATGCAAATCAGCAACAGGAGGCGCTAGCCTAAAGGAATAGCCAAATAAAGGAGAAACCAAATCATGTCAAAACCAAATATGAGTCAATTGACTGGGAATACAAATCATATCACAATACTAACTCTGAATGTTAATGGCCTGAATTCATCAATCAAAAGATACAGATGGCAGATTGGATTAAAAAGAAAAATCCAACAATATGCTGCCTGCAAGAGACTCATCTCATAGAAAGAGACACCCATAGACTAAAGGTGAAAGGATGGGGAAAAACATACCATGCACATGGACACAGCAAAAAAACTGGAGTATCCATCCTCACTTCAGATAATGTGGACTTCAAACCAAAACTAGTCAGAAGGGATAAAGAAGGACATTACATGCTGCTTAAGGGAAGCATAAATCAGCAAGACATAACAATCATAAATATCTATGCCCCGAACATTGGCTCATCCACGTACATCAAACAAATCCTTCTCAATTCCAGAAATCAAGTAGACCACAACACAATAATACCAGGCGATTTTAACAAACCTCTCTCACCAGTGGATAGATCGTCCAAACAAAAATTGAATAAAGAAACTATAGATCTCAACAACACAATCAACAATTTAGACTTAACAGACATATATAGAATATACCATCCAACAAAGAACGAATACACTTTCTTCTCAGCAGCACATGGATCCTTCTCTAAAATAGACCATATTTTATGCCACAAAGCTACTGTTAGCAAATACAAGAAGATAGAGATACTACCTTGTACTCTATCAGATCATAATGGATTGAAATTAGAAATAAATGACAGAATAAAAAACAGAAACTTCTCCAATACCTGGAGATTAAATAATACACTATTATATTATGAATGGATAACAGAAGACATCAGGAGGGAAATAAAAAAATTCTTAGAAGTAAACGAGAACAAAGACACATCATATCAAAATCTCTGGGACACTATGAAAGCAGTACTTAGAGGAAGATTTATTTCATGGGGCGCCTTCAAAAAAAGAAGTAGAAATCAACAAATAAACGACTTAACACTACAGCTCAAAGCGCTAGAAAAAGAAGAGCAGACCAATACCAAAAGTAGTGGAAGACAGGAAATAGTTAAAATCAGAGCCGAAATCAACGAAATCGAAACAAAAGAAACAATTGGAAAAATTAACAAAATAAATAGTTGGTTCTTTGAAAAAATAAATAAAATTGATAAACCCTTAGCCACACTAACAAAGAGAAAGAGGGAGGAAACTCAAATTACTAAAGTTCGGAATGAACAAGGAAACATCACAACAGACACGAGTGAAATACAAAACATAATTAGAAGCTATTTCGAAAATCTATATTCCAACAAAGCAGAAAGCCTCGAAGACATCAAGAAATTTCTGGAGACATATGAATTACCTAAACTGAACGAGGAGGACATAGACAACTTAAATAAACCAATTTCAAGCAATGAAATAGAAGAGGTCATCAAAAGCCTACCAACAAAGAAAAGTCCAGGACCAGATGGGTTCTCAGCCGAGTTCTACAAAACCTTTAAAGAACAGCTCATTCCAATACTCCTCAAACTATTCCATGAAATAGAAGAGGAGGGAACCCTCCCAAACTCGTTCTATGAAGCCAATATCACCCTGATACCTAAACCAGACAGAGACACATAAAGGAAAGAAAATTTCAGACCAATATCCTTAATGAACATCGACGCAAAAATTCTCAACAAAATTTTAGCAAATCGCATACAAATATATATTAAAAAGATTGTGCACCACAATCAAGTGGGTTTTATCCCAGGGATGCAAGGTTGGTTCAACATTCGGAAATCAATAAATGTCATTCACCATATCAACAGACTTAAAGTTAAGAATCACATGATTATTTCAATAGATGCAGAAAAAGCATTCGATAAAATACAGCATCCCTTCATGCTCAAAACACTAGAAAAAATTGGGGTAGGGGGAACATTCCTTAACATTATAAAGGCAATCTACGCTAAGCCCATGGCTAATATCATTCTAAATGGTGAAAAACTGAAAGCGTTCCCCCTAAAAACTGGAACAAGGCAGGGATGCCCTCTTTCACCACTTCTATTCAACATCGTCCTTGAGACTCTAGCCAGAGCAATCAGACAAACCAAAGAAATTAAAGGGATACGAATAGGAAAAGAAGAACTCAAACTATCCCTGTTCGCTGATGACATGATTATATATTTAGAGGAACCTGGAAATTCCACCAGAAAACTTTTAGAACTCATAAGTGAATTCAGTAAAGTAGCAGGTTACAAGATCAATGCTCATAAATCCAATGCATTTTTATACATAAGTGATGAATCTTCAGAAAGAGAAATTAGGAAAACTACCCCATTCACAATAGCATCGAAAAAAATAAAATACTTGGGAATCAATCTCACAAAAGAGGTGAAAGACCTCTACAATGAGAACTACAGAACACTAAAGAAAGAAATTAAAGAAAACCTTAGAAGATGGAAAGATCTCCCATGTTCCTGGATAGGCAGAATTAATATCGTCAAAATGGCTATACTACCTAAAGTGCTATACAGATTCAATGCAATTCCAATTAAAATCCCAATGATGTACCTTGCAGAAATAGAGCAAGCAATTATGAAATTCATCTGGAAGAATAAAAAACCTAGAATAGCTAAAGCAATCCTCAGTAGCAAGAGCGAAGCAGGGGGTATTGCAATACCAGATCTTCAACTCTACTACAAAGCAATAGTAACAAAAACGGCATGGTATTGGTACCAAAATAGACAGGTAGATCAATGGTACAGAATAGAGGACATGGACACAAACCCAAATAAATACAATTTTCTCATACTAGACAAAGGTTCCAAAAATATGCAATGGAGAAAAGATAGCCTCTTCAACAAATGGTGCTGGGAAAACTGGAAAACCATATGCAATAGAATGAAATTAAACCCCTATCTCTCACCCTACACAAAACTCAACTCAAAATGGATCAAGGACCTCGGAATCAGACCAGAGACCCTGCATCTTATGGAAGAAAAAGTAGGTCCAAATCTTCAACTTGTTGGCTTAGGATCAGAATTCCTTAACAGGACTCCCATAGCACAAGAAATAAAAGCAAGAATCAACAACTGGGATAGATTCAAACTAAAAGGAAACTATCAGCAATGTGAAGAGAGAGCCTACAGAGTGGGAGAATATCTTTGCCAGCTATACCTCAGATGGAGCACTAATTTCCAGAATCTATAAAGAACTCAAAAAACTCTACACGAAGAATACAAATAATCCAGTCAACAAATGGGCTAAGGAAATGAACAGACACTTCACAGAAGAAGATGTACAAGTAATCAACAGATATATGAAAAATGTTCAACATCCCTAGTAATAAGGGAAATGCAAATCAAAACTACCCTAAGATTTCATCTCACCCCAATTAGAATGGCGATTATCAAGAATACAAGCAACAATAGGTGTTGGCGAGGATGTGTTGAAAAAGGAACACTCATACATTGCTGGTGGAGTTGCAAATTAGTGCAGCCACTCTGGAAAGCAGTGTGGAGATTCCTCAGAAAGCTTGGAATGGAAACACCATTTGACCCAGCTATCCCACTCCTTGGCCTATACCCAAAGGACTTAAAATCAGCTTACTACAGAGATACAGCCACATCAATGTTCATTGCTGCTCAATTCACCATAGCCAGATTGTGGAACCAACCTAGATGCCCTTCAGTTGATGAATGGATAAAGAAACTGTGGCATATATATACAATGGAATATTACTCCGCAATGAAGAATGATAAAATTATGGCATTTGTAGGCAAATGGATGAAATTGGAGAATATCATGCTAAGTGAGATAAGCCAATCTCAAAAAAGTAAAGGACGAATGATCTCGCTGATAAGCGGATGAGGACATATAATGGGGGGTGGGAGGGGTTAGCATTAGGTTTAGGGTTAGGTTTAGGGTTAGGGATAAGGAGAGCGGTAAGAATGAAGGAAAGAAGGACTGTAAAGACGGAAAAGAGGGGTGGGGGGGAAGGAAATAAAAATAAACATTGTCCTATGTAAACGTATGATTACACAAATGGTATGCCTTGACTCCATGTACAAATAGAGAAACAACATATATCCCATTTGTATACAATTAAAAAAAAATTAACCAAAAGAGTACAAAATGGGATAACAATAAAACCACTGGTGTTAAACAAGTCATAAAATGAATAAATATCAATAGTACTCAAAAAAAAAAAAAAAAAAAGAACATTTTGTTCGCAGAACACAGGAAAAGGGTGATGGGACCCAAGTCCCCAAGTGGCCTGAAAGGTGCATGCCATGTTGGCCTCCTTCCAGGGGCAGGGCGGAACCCTAGTCCCCAAGTGGCCTGTTTGGCATGTCTGTCTCCTGAGAGAATGCCACATAGGCCTCCTTCCAGAAGGGGCCCACAGTAGCTACCAGATCCATTATCTGACAAATATCATAAAGTCATTCTTCTTAATGGCTGAGTAATACTCCACTGTGTGTATGTGTAACATATATATCACATTTTCTTTATCCATTCATCCATTGGAGGGGACCTGGGTTGTCTCCATAGCTTACCTATTGTGAATTGAGCTACTATAAAAATGGATATGACTGCATCACTGTAGTATCCTGGCCCTTCTTATTTTTTATTTTGAGGCAGAGTCTAAGTTGTTAAGTTGCTGATACTGGCCTCTAATTCTCCTTCAGCCTCATGAATTGCTGGAATTACAGGTTTGTGTCAGCATATCCAGCAATCAGTATTTTTAAAAATTCTGTTTCTGTTTCTATTGTTACCTTGTGTTTTAGCTTATTCTTGTAGTTGTTGCTATATTATCACATGAATTTATAACTTTTAGTGGCAGTAAAAAACAGTGCTTTACCATGGTCTAGATAATGCAAGAAGCTTAGAGCACTGACTTTTCTTAACTCATTTTGCTTTTTTGCATATTAATTCTACATATATTTTAAATAACAAAATATTTATATTATTGTGTGAAATCAGTATTCCTTTAGACTTCACCTTTATTTACCCTTCTGGATCGCCTCATTCTTTTCAGTAGTTCCTTACTTATTTCTGAATTCTTTTTTCTTCTAACCCAAGAACTCCTGTGTTTCTTTTAGATCTAGTCTGCTGGAAGCCACTTTTAAGTCACCTACTATTTATTTACATTTGCCATGCTAAAGATGTCATTTCATTGTCTTCTTGTTTCCATTGTTTCTGTTGAAATGATAGCTGTCAACCTTATTTGAAATTCATTTTAAAGAGTTTTATCTTAGATTTTTAGGTATTTTACTGTGAGATGACACATTGAAACATATGGATTTGTATTTTTGTTTCATGAATCTGTGACTAGAGTCTACTATCAATTTTGGAAAACCCTTGGAGTGCTAGACCTTTTTAATGCATTCGTTATATATCTTTATTTTCTTGTTTTCCCTCTTAAACTCAAGACATTTTTTATTGATCTCTCAGATCACTAACCGTTGTTTATTTGGTAACTAACTTTAAGTCTTCCTGTTTAAAGTCTTCACTGGTTATTTTTCAGTTCTAGAATTTTTAATTGATTCATTTTTTTGTGAATTGGAGTTCTCTGCTGGAATCCTCACTCTTGTCTTCTATTTCTTTGGCAATAATTGTTGATATTTTAGAGTCTGTATTTGGCAATTCCACTCTGTGAAAATTGTTTGTTGACCTTGCAGATCAGTTTATTTTCTGTTTTGTTTTGATCATTTGTTCCTGCCTCCTGGATGCCAGGGTAGATTTTGATTGATGGTGTACACTGACTAAAACGTTGTAGAGGTTGAAAATGATGTCTTCTCCCTCAGAAGGGTGTATTGCATTTCTTTGTCCAGCTGTTAGAGGGTGACGTTCATCACCTTGACCCTGTCAGGGATGAGAATCATTCTGGGCTTCTGGTGCTGTGCAGACTGTTCCTGTTCAGTTTTGGCTTTGAACTGAGCCTTCACCTGCAGGAGACTCTGCTGGAAGCCAGAGTATTCACCAGGGCTCCTCTTTTCTGGTGGACACTCACCCACAGGTTTTTTTAATCTTCTCAGCATTACTGGGCTGTTGAGGGCCCTGCTTAGTTTCTTAGCTTGTTCATAGATGCTTTCTGCTTCCCTGCTAGCTTCTAACAGGCTTTGGCAAATGCCTGGAGAAGAAAAGTAGAGAAGGTATTCAGCTCACTTCTTTGCTTATTCCTTCTCTCTAGGATCTTAGCTCTTTAAATTTTTTAAACATTTCTTAACTTTTAAAATTTTTCTTTGTTTCTGTGGTGCCTTTAAAAAGCTGGACATTTTGTTTTCTGATCTGGTAGTGTTTTGGGAAATGGTGAGTCTGGTACTAGCTGGTATCCCATTTTAACCAAAGTGAGTCTCTTTACCTACCTCAACTTTTCTGTCTTCATCTGGAGCAGCTTAGATGGAAAGTTCAGTGAGACAATTTGACTGAAGACTTTGGCGTAGCATGTCAGCATATGCTTCATTCTTTTTCATGGCAGTGCCGTTTCATGTCAATGTGAAAGCAAGGATTAATTTTCTACGTCACTTGCCCTATTGCCTATAGACAGAGACTTGTTTACTGAAAGCTGCCTAACAGGCTAAGTTTATATAGCAGAAGTGTAATTAACTTCTCTTTTAGCTTAAGAAATAAATCAGAGGTGTTAATATTGATGTATTTTTACTACTTTCTATTGAGTTCAGTTTTTACTGATTGAGGTATGTATATTTTTAGGGGTTATAAATGAATCTCAGTAGAGACATCACAGTATCTGTTGAGAATTTGGACGTAAGGCGTTATTTGTTTCTGTCCCAATGCTTACATAAATAAATTGACACACTACTTTTATACTGCATTAGTTTACTCATCTGTAAAATGACAGCAGTTCTATCACCTATCTCAAAGGATTGTTAAAAGGATTAAATATTGTATACAGTTCTGCATTGATCTCTATACCTTAAACAGGGTGGTTTAAACAGAAATTTATTTTCTCTCACTCCTGGAGACTGGAAAGTCCAGGATGGAGGGTCTGGACAGTCTTCTGGTGAGGGCTGTCTACCTGGCTTGCAGATGACTGCCTTCTTGCTGTTTGCTAACAAAGCCCTTCTGCAGTTCTTGGGCACAGGTGTTGGGGATCTCCTTCTTCCTCTTATAAGACCATCAATCCTGTTGGAGTATGGTGCCACCATTATGACTTTATTTGCCCCTAAATACTTCCTTGGAGGCCCACATCCAGAGTCCCACCAGGGGCTGGGGCTTTAGTATGTAAATTTCAGGGGAATGCCATTCAGTTCTTGGCAAACTGGGACAGGAGCCCTGACTTAGAACGGGCTCCGTCCAAGTAAAACCATTGCATAGTAGAAAAGTTGTATAGTTGAATCACTGTAAGCCAGGTACCTTCTGTACATAAAAGTACTTAAAATAGTCACCTGTCACATAGTAATTAAATTAATTATGGTTGTGTGTTTCTAAACATTTCCCCCTTTTTTTCTTTTCTAGGTGTTGACTTTGGATTACGTTTTAGAACAGCAGGAATAGTGATTTCTACCTGTCAGGACTGCTAAGAAGCTACAGAGACTCCTATGTAAATGAACTGTGATCTCCTTTGCTGCCCCTTTACATGGGGAGACCCCTGTATTTCAGCACATTCAGGAGTGTATATCGAGCACCGTCATTATGAGTGTGATGAGTTTATTTTTCTTCACAAGGCCAGCCATGAAGAGACTTCTTGGGTTGAAACAGTGTGATGGAGAAGAAAAATGGTCAGAGATGGCTGGGGTTGCTGCATAGGTGAAGAAACTGAAGAAGAAGAAGGGAGCCATGGAGGAGCTGGAGAAGGCCATGAGCTGCCCCAGGCAGCCCAGTCACTGTGTCACCATCCTCCACCCGCTGGATGGCAGGCTGCAGGTCTCCAGCTGGAAGGCACTGCCTCACGTTCTTTACTGCTGCATGTGGTGCTGGCCAGATCTTCAGAGCCACCATGAGCTGAAGCCCCTGGAGTGCTGCAAATTTCCTTTTGGCTTCAAGAAGAAGGAAGTCTGCATCAATCCCTACCATTATAAGCTCATAGAAAGCCCTGGTGAGTGTGTCTTTCTGTGTTGATCGCTTTATGTGCCAAGCAGCAGATTCATGGACTTTGAAACAACAGAATTTCTCTCTATGGTTGTAATTCCAAAGTATTGGGGCAACTTGTGTGCATGTGTTTGTGTGAGAGAAAGACAACGTGAGCCCATGTGTTAGTCCACTGGCTCTCTCATTGAAACAAACACCTGAGATAATCAACTCTTAAGGAGAGAAGGTGTGTTTGGGCCACAGTTTAAGGAGTTTCAGTTCATGATCAGTTGGATTCCTTGCTTTTGGACCTGTGGCAAGGCAGTGCATAATGGCGTGGCATGCATGGCAGATCAGAGCTCATCTCGAGTACAGAAGATGGGGTTTCACTCTGCCCCTCAAGGGCATGCCCTTAACGACTGGAAGACCTTCAGTAGGACCACCTTTTAAAGGTCCCACCACCTGCCAATAATGCCACTCTGGGGAACAGCCTTTAAAACGTGGCCTTTGGGGTATATTCCCAATCCAGACAGTAGCAGCCCATGACTGTTCCATACATTTTAACAGCTTAGAACTCTTTAATCAGCTCTGTTGGAAACAGGCTGAGAAAATTGTCACTGCAGTACCAGTATCACTAATTTTTAGTAAAGATTGCATTTCTGGATTTATTTTTTGTTTCACTTTGTTCTGTACTTTTCTAAAGACAAATTTAGCTATGAAATATATCACAAGACAAGAAAATTAGGAAATAATATGCTGTTGCTTGCCATCGACGTACACGAGGGAAGTACATCATGGTGGCAGTTGGGACTTAACACTTTGTCTATGAGAACAGCACTTATCATCATCTCTAGTGGAGGATATAAAGGAATTAGGCTGTGACATCATTTCTTAGTATTATAAGATATTCCTAGTTTTTACACGTGTGTTCCTTTTTGGAGGTAAAGAATATCCAGTTGATCTTCCATACATGTGGATTCTGCATTTATATATAGAACCAGCTGGGGATTGAAAATATTCAGAAAAAAATACATCTCTGCTGAACACAGATAATTTTCTTCCCATTATTCTCTAAACAGTAGAGTATAACAACTATCTGCATAGCATTTGCATGGTATTAGCATTTATAAGAGATTCAGAGATGATTTACAGTGTGGAGGAGGATCTGTGTAAGTTATGTGCAAGTCCTACACCATTTTATATAAGGGACTTGAGCATCCACAGATTGTACATTCTGAGGAGAGTCCTGGCACCAGTCTCCCATGGATAGATGACCATCTTTATTGTTTTATTTTATTTTTTAATTTTTAAAAAATTTTTACAGACTCTACTTTGATTAATTGTACACAAATGGGGTACAAATTTTAATTTCTATGGTTGTACACAATGTAGGTTCACTCCATTCAGGTAATCATACATATACATAGAGTAATACTGTCATTCTCATTCTGCTCTCTTTCCTTCTCCCACCCCTTCCCCTACTTTCATTTTCCTCTACACAATCCAAAGTTTCTCTATTCTTCTCTTACCCACATGCTACCCCAAGCCCCATTATGTGTCATCATGCACTTATCAGAGAAAATATTTGGCCTTTGGATTTTTGGGATTGGCTTATTTCACTTTGCATGATATTCTCCAACTTCATGCATTTACCTGCAAATGCCATAATTTTATTCTTCTTTATGGCTGAGTAATATTCCATTGTGTATATATACCACAGATTCTTCATGCATTCATCCATTGAAGGGCATCTAGATTGGTTCCATAATCTAGCTATTGTGAATTGAGCTGCTGTAAACATTAATGTGGCTGCATTACTGTAGTATGCTGATTTTAAGTACTTTGGGTATTAACATAGGGGTGGAATAACTGGGTCAAATTGTGGGTCCATTCCAGGTTTTCTGAGGAATCTTGTACTGCTTTCTAGAGTAGCTGCACCAATTTGCAACTCCATCAGCATGGATGAGTGTGCCTTTTTATCCACATTCATGCCAACACCTATCATTGCTTATGTTCATGGTAATAGTCATTCTAATTGAAATGAGATGATCTCTTAGGGTGTTTCTGATTTGCATTCATCTAATTGCTAGAGAAACTTTTTCATATATTTGTTGATCACATATATCTTCTGTGAAGTGTCTGCCCAGTTCCTTGGCCCATTTACTGATTGGATTCTTTGTATTTTTGGTGTAATGCTTTTTAAGTTCTTTATAAATTTTGGAGATTAGTGCTGTGTCTGAAGTGTGTGTGGAAAAAGATTTTCTCTATTCACATTATTAATTGTTTCCATTGCTGAGAAAACCTTTTTATTTGAATCTATCCCATTTAGTGATTTTTGCTTTCATTTCTTGTGTTCTGGGGGTCTTGTTAAGGAAATCTGTTCCTAAGCCAACATGAAGAAGATTTGGACCTACTGTTTCTTCTATTTGGTGAAAGGTCTCCAGTCTAATACCTAGGTCCTTGATCCATTTTGAGTTGCATTTTGTGCAGGGTGAGAGAGAGGGTTTTAATTTCATTTTACTGCATAGGGATTTCCACACCATTTGTTGAAAGAGTCTATCTTTTCTTCATTGTAAGTTTTTGGCACCTTTGTCTAGTATGAGATAATTGTATTTATGTGTTTGTCTCTGTGTCTTCTATTCTGTACCATTTTTCTGCCTGTCTGTTTCGGTGCCAGTACCATGCTGTTTTTGTTACTACTGCTCTATATTACGGTTTGTGTATTGTGATACCTCCTGCATCACTCTTCCTGATGAGGCCTGCTTTGGTTATTCCGGTTCTCTTATTTTTCCAGATGAATTCCATGATTCCTTTCTCTATCTCTATGAGGTATGTCATTGGCATTTTAATCGGAATTCAATTGAATCTGTATAGCACCTTTGGCAGTATGTTAATTCTGCCTATCCAAGAACATGGGAGATCTTTCCATCTTTTAAGGTACTCTTTAATTTCTTTTAGAGTTCTGTAATTCTTATTATAGAGGTCTCTCATCTCTTTCGTTAGATTGATTCCAAATTATTATATTTTGTTTAAGGCTATTGTGAATGGAGTAGTTTTCCTAATTTCTCTTTCAGAGGATTCATCACTTTTGAATAAAAATGCATTCGATTTAGCATTAGAAATGCTACCTTGCTGAATTCATTAGTTCTAGAAGTTTTCTGGTGGGGTGTTTTGGATCCTCTAAATATAGAATCATGTCATCAGCAAATAGTGATAGCTTTAGTTTTTCTTTTCCTTTTCATATCCTTTTAATTTCTTTAGTCTGACTTGCTAGTGTTTCAAGGGCAATGTTGAATAGAAATGGTGAAAGAGGGCATCCCTGCCTTGTTCCAGTTTTTAGAGGTAATGCTTTCAGTTTTTCTCCATTTAGAATGATGTTGGTTGTGGGCTTAACATATATAGCCTTTAATGTTGAGGTATGTTCCTACTGTCCTTATTTTTTCTAGTTTTTTGAGGATAAGAGAGAGGTGCTTTATTTTACTACAGACTTTTTCTGCACCTAGTGAAATAATCATATGATTCTTAATTTTAAGTCTGTTGATGTAATGAATTACATCTATTGATTTCTGGGTGTTGATCCAGCCTTGCATCCTCAGATGAACCCTACTTGGTCGTGGTACACTATCTTCTTAATTTGCTTTTGTATGTAGTTTGCCAGAATTTTGTTAAGGGTTTTTGCATCTATGTTCATCGGGGATATTGTTCTGAAGTTTTCTTTCCTTGATGGGTCTTTGGTTTTGATATCACATTGATTCTAGCTTCATAGAATGAATTTGGAAGGGTTCCCTCCTTTTCCATTCTATGGAATACTTTGAGGAATATTGATATTATTTCTTCTTTGTAGTTCTTGTAAAATTCAGCTGAGTCTCCATCTGGCCCATACTTTTCTTGGTTCATAGGATTTTGGGGACTTCTTCTGTTGCATTGCTTGAAATTGATTCACTGAAATTGTGTATGTCCTCCTGATTGAGTTTGGGAGGATCATGTGTCTCTAGAAATTTGTTGATGTCTTTGAGATTTTCTATTTTGTTGGAGTACAGATTTTCAAAATAGTTTCTAATTCTATGATGTATTTCAGTGGTGTCTGTCATGATATTTCCTTTTTCATCTCAAATTTTAGTAATTTGAGTTTTCTTTCCTCATTAGTGTGGCTAAGTGTTTATATCAATTTTGTTTACTTTTTCAAAGAACCTACTTTTGGTTTTTTCAATTTTTTGAATTGTTTCTTTGTTTCAGTTTGATTTCAGCTCTGATTTTAATTTTTTCCTGTCTTGTACTACTTTTGGTACTTTTGGTTTTTGTTTTTCTAGGGCTTTGAGATGTAATGTTAGGTCATTTATTTTTTGACTTTTTATTCTTTTATTGAATGTACGTCATGCAAAGAATTTTCCGCTTAGTACTGGTTTCATAGTGTCCCAGAGATTTCAATATGTCATTTTGTTGTTCTTGTTTACCTCTAAGAATTTTTTATCTCCTCCCTGATGTCTTCTGTTATCCATGCTTCATTCAGTAGCATATTATTTAGTCTCCAGTTATTGGAGTAGTTTCTTTTTTCATTATGTCATTGATTTCTTATTTCTTTCCATTATGATCTGATAGAATACAAGGTAGTATCTCTGGTTTTCTGCATTTACTAAGGGCTGCTTTGTAGCATAATATATGGTCTATTTTAGAGAAGGATCCATGTGCTGCTGAGAAGAAAGTGTTTTCACTCATTGTTGGCTTGAACATTCTTTATGTGTCTGCTAAGTCTAAATTATTGATTGTGTTATTGAGTTCTATGGTTTCTTTGTCCAGTCTTTGTTTGGAAGATACATCCAGTGGTGAGAGTGATGTGTTCGAGTCACCTAGTATTATTGTGTTGTGGTCTGTTTGGTTCCTGGAATTGAGAAGGATTTGTTTGACATACATTGATATTCCACTGTTTGGGGCATAAATATTTATGATTATTATGTCTTGCTAGTTTACAGTTCCCTTAAGCAGTAAGAAATGTTTTCTTTATCCCTCTGACTAACTTCGGCTTGAAGTCTACCTTATCTGATACAAGGATAGACAGCTCTACTTTTTTACTGATTCCATATGCATGGTATATTTTTCCCCATCTTTTTACCTTTTGTCTGCAGATATCTTTTCCTATGTGATGAGTCTCTTGAGGGTGGCATATTGCCGAGTCTTTAATTTAATCTGCCAGTCTGTGTCTTTTGATTATTGAGTTTAGGCCATTAAGATTCAGGGTTATTATTGAGATATGATTTATATTCTTGGTCATTTTGGCTTATTTTTGGTTTTGAACTCAACTTGGTTTCTCCTTTGATTAGTGTTTCCTTTAGGGTAGTTCCTCCCTTTGCTGACTTACCTTGTTGTTCTTCATTTCCACTTCATGGAATATTTTGCTGAGAATGTTCTGAGTGCAGGCTTTCTGTTTATAAATTCTTTTAACTTTTGTTTATCATGGAAAGATTTTATTTTGTCATTAAATATGAAATTTAGTTTTTCTGGGTAAAAGATTCTTGGTTGACACCATGTTCTTTCAGACCTTGAAATATATTGTTTCTAGGCCCTTCTAGCTTTTAGGGTCTTGGCTGAACAATCTGCTGATATCTGTATTGGTTCCCCCCTATATGAAAACTGGTGCATTTCTCTTGCAGCCTTTAAAATTCTATCTTTATTTTGGATGTTAGACATTTTCATTATAATGTATCTTGGTGTGAATCTGTTGTAATTTTGTACATTTGGTGTTCTGTAAGCCTCTTGTGTATGACTTTTCATTCTTCAGGTTTGGTAAATTTTCTGATATTTCTTTGACAAGGTTATTCATTCCTTTGGTTTGTTTCTCTATACCTTCCTCAATTACAAAAATTTTTAAATTTGGACTTTTCATGATATTCCATAATTCTTGGAGGTTCTGTTCATGATTTCTTACCATTGTCTCTGTTTAGTCAACTTTATTTTCAAGATTAAGTATTTTGTCTTCATTGTCTAAGGTTCTTTCTTCCAAGTGATCTAATCTGTTGGTGATGCTCTCTATTGAGTTTTTAATTTGGTTTCATTGTTTCCTTCTTTCTAGGTTTTTTTTTTTCCAGAATCTCTGTCTCTTTGTTGAAATGATCTTTTGCTTCCTACATTTGCTCTTTTAACTGTTTTTTGGAGCTTGCATTTGCTCTCTTAACTCATCCTTTGCTTTACAGATGATTTTAATTATGTACATTCTGAACTCCTTTTTCTGACATTTCTTCTACCATGCTATCATTGAATTCTATTAATATAGCATCTTGGTTTGTTTGGGGCACTTTCTTCCCTTATTTCTTCATGTTGTTCATGTCCCTTCCCTCTAGCAGTTCAGATCTTAGGTATTACAGTTTCCCTGCTATAGGTTTACAGTGACCATGCAAACGTCCAATACCTCATCTAACAGTGATCTTGTAGTTTCCAGCAGGTGTCTCAGGGTGGGAGCTTCCCCACCTAAAGACGGTGGCTTATGCTTTGGGGATAATCCAAGATGGCTGTACCAGCTTCTGAATGCATTGGTAGATGGGTGTGGACTCTGTGTGGGGTGCAGGTGGGCCAGGGTCCTGAAGAAGCTCTGACTATCTTTTTATAGTTTTGCCCTCAAGTTAGAAGCCATTTCTGGACAATCGGGTCAATCAAAAGAGATATGATATTGAAGCATTTAAGTATCTCATTGTCAGACTGGGGCCAGTTTTGGTGATGGAGTGGCTTTTAATAGCTAATGTTCAGGAATGGTTCCTAAAGGTAAATGTGCAGTAGAATCAGAGGGTTCCCCTCCTAGAATTCCTGACCCTGGGATAGCTGGTAATCTGTTTTAACAAGTACTTCAGGTATTGCTGGCATAGTCATTGGAATGCTGTTTGGAAATTACTGAGCCAAATCATGTAATAACGTGATTTTCAGATAAAAGGTATTCAAAAATATTGTTTTTAAAAAAGTATATGAAGAGTATTTAAAGAATAGGGAATAATTTATAATCTCCTTTGTATTTACCACCCTTTTTGATAACAGTCTACACACAACTGAAACCCTTGTCCTTGTTTCTCTGACCACTACTCTGAATATGATATTTATCATTCTTGTGCATATTTTGTACTGTTATGATATATGTGTGAATCCATGACAACATACACTATTATGTTGTATGCTTTAGAATGCTTTACAATACTAGCATTTCCTTTTGCAACAACTTATTGTGTTCATTCAACATTTTATTTTTGTGATTGTAGATGATACATTTTAGGATTAACTTTGATTCTGTGAAGAACCCTCTGGATATTTATTGAAATTTCATTGATACCATCTGGGGAAGATTGACATAAGTAGGCATATTATTATTTAATATTCTTTAAGTTTTCTTCACATCTTCTCATAGATGTATTTCTAGGTGGCCATTTTTATCATATCTGAAAGTTGCATCGTTACAGTTGTTCTATGCTAAGAAGGCAGTTGCTTTTTTCCAAACAACCTCGCACAATTCTCCCTATTAGTTCAAATGTAGCTGTTCTTTACTGCTCATTATACCAGATGTGCTGGAATTTTTTAAAAAATTCACAAAGATTAACATAGAATCACTTTATCCTCTTTAGTTAGGAGTTAAAATGGAGCTAGGAGTTTTAGAGAATGAAAAGCAGGGTCTAAGTAAGATGTGCAAATATTTAGGTCAATGTGTTTTGATTCCTATGGTGACTTTCCAGGCTACCAAGGGAAGATTTTAGTCATGCACATGTAATGAAACTGAGACCCTCATAGATTAAATGACTTATGTGTCAGACATGTGGAAAGGAGAGCTGTTTTGACCGGAAAAGTTTTCTGAAGCCAGGATCCACTACTGGAAAGTACTGGGTGTTTGCCCTACCCACTACCTGGTTCCAGCCTCCAGCTTTCAGCAAGCACTGCAGGAGGTGGTTGCCTCCCTCCTACTGGTCACCCTTGGGTTCCCATGCTGTAGGATACAGATAGGATCCAGTCACCCTCCTGCTCCCCAGTCTTGCTGTAGCTCTGCACAGTGTGTCCTGCCTTCCCTCGCATCTTTCTTTCCTTCTCTTCATGTCTGTGTACCATGTGTTCTGTAAGGACACCTGGTGCTCTTTTCCTCTGCCTTCACACCTCCCTCCTCCCTTTCTGTTCAGCTCACTCTGTCCTTGGCATCTGACCTTAATGGATGTCAGTTTCTTGGGCAGCCTCTTAATACCTTCTCTGCAGCCCAGATAGGTCATGCCTGTGTCACAGCAGCCTGGGTTTCCTCCTAGTGCTCTGCACTGCTGGGATCACCCTTGGACTTCTCCATAAGACAGTGATTAAAGCTTCATGAGGGTGGAGGCCATGAGAACATCTCTATTTTCAGTGACTTGCATTGTTCAATAGATGTTTACTGTAAAGTGAAAATACTGGTTCTGACTTGTCCATATGGTCATTTGCCCATCTTTTTAGAGATGAATTTACTGTTCTTATATATTGTCTTACTATCCATTGCACTTCTTTGGTCATTTCAGTGCTGATGAAGATTAAAAGTAAAACTGATACTGAGATGATTTTGTTACTCTTAGTAATTTACATGGTGTAATAAAAGGTTTGATAAGGAGGAGGTGGGAAACTTACTAAAATAGACATTTTGCAACTCTGCAAATGTTATTTCAGTTTTTCTTTACCTAAAATTTTGGGAGCCATGCACAAAACAGTTCTAGAAAAGTTTTTGAGACTGAGGCTTAGATCTGTTTAATTTGAGCATATCAAGATTTTCCTTTTTCATATTAGTCTCTGGTGTGAAAGTTGGAAGTGATGACTTTTTTCCCAGAGACTGCTGTAAAGTAGCCCCTGTCCCTGGTGGTTAGAAGCAATGCTTAAAGCAGCATTTCACTGAAATTGTTAATATAAAAAGTTAAGCATACAAACCTTGCTTATAATACAGAATACATACTATTTCTTTAAGTTGTTGATAAAGACTTGTGTCAGTTTTTTCAGTTACCTGGAAAAGATGTGTTGATTTTTAAAAATTTCATTGGAATATAAAAAAGTATTCCCTATTTTGTGGCTCAGGATTGGAAATTGACATTTCATGAAAGATCATTGGGATATAATTTTAAAAAAGAGAGTATTCATACTTTTCTTTAGATTATTGCTTTTTCTCAAATAAAACTCTTGTTTGGGTGGAGATCTGAACCATAGAGAGCATAAATATGGAATGAAATATAAAGAGAATCTGTACAAGAATGTTGAGGAAAAGAATTATTTTGTAATAGTCTGTTTTCATTTTTATTGGGTATTTTTTAAAGGTCAACATAAAGATGAAGATCTGTATTTATTCTAGTGTATTTTGAAACTTATTCCTAATCAGGATTTCAAATAGAAATAAATTCCCTTCCCACTTTCACCTGTCTCCTTAATTGATTGTTGATAATAGTGAACTTGGGTCATGAGGCAGGATGGACCAGATGCAGGTTATTCAAGTTCTCTGGTGATAATATTAATGCTCTAAGTCTCTGGAATTCACATGTACCACTGTTGTTCATGTGGAATAAAAGGGTTATCATGGCAGAAAAAGTAAATCATTGACAAAACCCACTTTGGAAAGCTGTTCTTCTTACATGAAAGATAAGATCTTTGCATGGTGTAGACAGAAGCTCATCCATAAGTTGTGTGCTCCCATTCAAGTTATTTTCAATATAAGGTTTTAAAAAAAGAAAGTTACAATAACTAACAGCTAATGCCATTGTGTACCCAAGACCATTCAGTCGTGACCTCTTAACTTTTTCTTTAAAAGTGAATTCTTAACCAAAACTTATTATATTTAAGCAGAAAGAATTTCACCCCAAAGCAACTCTTTCTGCTCAGTTATATTTGAATGTGCCACAATCCCCCCTTTCCCCCTGCTACCTCAGGACCGTGTCCTGCATTTTCCAGGTGTCTGACCCCAGTCTGCGATGGGTCCGGGCATGTGATGAGAAACTATGCATCCCACCAGAGATAGGACTGATCCTTTTTTTTCTGAGATGAGAGCATGGGTGTGCAGTAGGACTGAGTGAGACCACTGGTTTTCATGTTGTTAATGTTAATTATGTATTTTAGCTTGTATAGCTATCCTCATGCAAGAAAAAGGGGCATCAAAATGCCCACTACCAAGGAAGACAAAGAAGACTGTGAACTTACGTAAGTGAAATGGAGACAGCATTGGGGTCAGCTGTTTCTGGTTGGCCTCATTAGAAGAGCCTTAGTTGGGACACAGGTGAACTTCAGCAGAGCCCCTTTGAGGAAAGGCACCCTGCTGAATACCTGCTGACTACTGAAGCAAGAGTCAGATTGTTTGGAGGTTTGAGTACTTTTTCCCATTCAGAACTAAATCTCCATATTTATTTGACAATGTGAAAGA
This sequence comes from Sciurus carolinensis, assembly GCF_902686445.1. Lineage (NCBI taxonomy): Eukaryota > Metazoa > Chordata > Mammalia > Rodentia > Sciuridae > Sciurus > Sciurus carolinensis. The sequence continues at coordinate 3,012,689 of NW_025920103.1, forward strand.
AATAGCAGTTTTTCTAAAGGAAAACAGCATTGTAGAAGTTCTCCAGAATGACAAATTCAGCCATTTTCTTCTGAGATTTCAGTTTTGCTTAAGGTGAAATTCAGTCTGTTGAATTTCCTTCTCTAAGAAATATGCTACCAGACCTAGTTATAGATATTTAGATTGTTTTCTCTACAAGATTTCTAAATACTGAATTTAAATATTTGCAAATCAAAATCCCAGTGTTAGGAGCAATGTGCTGTGTAGCATCAATCAGAGCAGGAACCTTTGGTCTTTGTTTAGAATACATAATTCAGTGCTTACTTTGTTGGCTCTAGCACTGGAAAGCACAGGCTTGAATGTGACTCCACCGCTTATAGAATAGGTGAGAAGTCAGCTGAAATCTGTAAGCCTCATTTTTCCACCTATAAAATGAGATCATAACACTCTCTATCCTGTGGGTTTGCAGCAAAAATTAAGAGATAATGCATTAAAAATTCTTAGATCTGAGCCTGTCAGCTATCACTACTAATACAGTGCTACTTGCTACCAGGGGTGGCTGTTATGCAGGTATGCAGTTTCATTAATTTCCTCCAGAATGGTGTGGAACCATTTCTTCCTTCTCCCCAGATGGTAATGTGTGTCTTTTGTCTCTCTAGATGTCCCATAATGGAATGTAATGGCCAAGGTCACATATTAGGTAAAAATACAGCACACCACATTGCTTCTGGCTGCCCCCTGGGTGCCAAGAGACAGAGGGAGAGTCCTCTCAAGGAGACCCCTCTCTCCTGGAAACTGAGCAAGCAAGAGCTGCCCCCTTGTCCCTTCCTGGGCTGCAAAGGACTGGGCCGTGAAAATACGGATTCTGTCACCCACAGAAGGTAACTTTTGTTTCCTACCTTTCTGTTCTGTTACTATAATTGGTTGTCATCTGGGATGCTTGGGGGAGGAGGCAGAACCCCTCCTAATGTCATTAATTAATGCCCTTTAGATGTCATAACATTACCATGCTAGATAGATATTTGACTAGTCTAAAAAAAATGCTATTTTCTATATTTCTGAAAGTTCACTACAGTTAGTGCCCAAGAAACTGTGCACTTGTTTTTTGTATTCTAAAATATCACATATGCTGCTATTTTAAGATGGTTCAGATTGTTAATGGTTCACTTCAGTTCCTGGTATTGTTATCTACTCTATTATGTGATGTGATTGTAAACTCTAACTTTACATATTTATACCATTCCCTCCCTCTCATGCATTGGCTCAAATTTCTGGCCAAAATGGTAATTATTTTGCTTTGAGGAAGATGTGACTCATCTCCAGCAGCCAGAAAGAAATGACTTAACTACTGCCAAGTGTACAGCAGGATGAGGAGAGATTTAAAACCCTTTCATAGTTTCACAATGACTTAAGTCTTTTATCACCAAGTGTCCTGTTGTTTCATCTGAGCCCTTTGTTGGACAAGCACAATCTTTGTCCAGCTTTTGGGTTTGCTTTCTACCTAAAGGAAAAGAGTGAGAAGATATATGACATATTTCTCCAATCTGTGAGTAATGAGTCCCCGTTCTAGTCTTGGGAGCCACTGTGCCCAGTGCTGATTTAAAACCCAGTGAAGTCCAGGAACCTTTGTTTTTAAGCAGTGTACAAACCCAGCAAATTTGGAGCATCATGACACTGTTCAGTTTTTAGGAAGTGGATCAAAGGACTCAGAAAACGAAGACTTCTAGAAAGGACTTGTTTCCAGGTTGTCAGTAAACCTGTTTACTGAGAAAACTTGAATTTTTGTGGGTTTTGGGGTTTTTCTGTTTTGTTTTAATATCCTTGAAATGCAGGCTAAGGTCCACCATAGCTCATCTTGTTTAATTCTGAGTTTGGATCATTACTGTGTGGTTAGGTGCAACTGTCACAAGTCAAGTGTGCCATTAAGTGTGTCCCTGTCCATTTGATTCTAAGAAGTAGATGAAGATCTCACTCACTTATTTGGTATACCTTAAGAGGGTTTCAGATTTGGTCAAAGCCCTGTAAGCACATTTTTTTCCTCCCTGTTCATTAAGGAGCTCCAAACACAGAGGGCTGTACCACAGACCTACCAAACTTCATCTTCTAAAGGGTAAAGAACTTCTAAAACATTATTCCTGTACAATTTTTATTTTTTAATGTCTTAGAAGATACAGAATAAATTATTGTGTGGTATTTTTTAAACCAAAGCCTCACTTTCATAACCATATGCTTCAATTCTAAGCCATTATGGATGATTATGGATGGGTGCTTCATCAACATTTTTACAAAACCGTATCACCCAGGAAATTTCCTACAAAATATCTAAAAAAAAATTTATCCTTCAGGAAAGAATGTCAGAGGGCCTCAGAGGACATGTTACTATCCATTATGTTGCAAGGAGACTTAATACAAGCACCTCTAAATATGCAGTCTACCAACTAAATATTCATCTCTTTCATGATCATTTTTTTTTTTTTTGTGGTGCTGGGGATTGAACCCAGGGCCTTATGCTTGTGAGGCAAGCACTCTGCCAACTGATCAGAATCTAAACCAAGTAAGACCATGCTACCCCATAGCTCGAAACCCTACAAGCGTTCTCTACTCACTCAGAATAAAAACCAAAATCATCAAAATGGCCTAGGATGCTCCGTGTGAATGACCCTGGGTCATCCCTGATCCTGTGACCTGCCTCTGTCCAGCTCACTTACCTGCAAACACACTACCTCTTTACTATTTCTCAAATCTCTTTGTGCCCTTGGCCCTTGGTATATTTTTCTGTCTGAAATAGTCTCCTCCATGAATATTTGGCTAACTCTGTCATACCTCATCTTGCCCAACTTTCCTTCTTCCTGATTCTGGTTGTCCCATTTAATATTGAAATCCAGCTGCCCAATCCTTTCCTCCCTCCTTAAAGCAGAATTTATCATGTATAATTACTTTTTGGTTACTTTTTGCCTTCCCCTTCTAAACTTCAAGATCCATGAGAGCAGACCTGTGCAGTTTTTGGTAATGGCTCCAAGAGAAGCTCCCATGATTTCTGAACCAAAGCATTAAGCATTCTGTGGACCTGACTGCCATCAGGGGAGATTCTTGCAATCTTCACAATGCATGAGGAAACTAAACAACATTTAGCAATAAAACAAGACAAACTTGCACACACTCTCCAGAAAAAGAAATAATAAGAAAGCATATCTCAGTCATGGTTGACAGTGAGAAGCTTCCAAAATGGAAATTCATGGTTCCATGTTCACTTTGTGTCTCTTATTATTTTATTTTCCCCTGTAAAATAATTTGTCTTTTATCAAATTTGAGCAAACCACATAACCTTCATTTTGTATATGATGTTAATGATCCTATTTATTAATGTGTTTTCATGTATTGGTATTTTTCATATTTCATAGAATCTTAATTTAGAACACTATTCTTATTTAATTTTTTACTTGTTCTAATTAGTTACACATGACAGTAGAATGCACGTATACATTTTGATAGATCATACTTACATGGAGTGTTGTCTTTTATTTTTCTGATTCTGTATATCGTAGGATCACATTGGTCATGTAGTCACGTATGTACATGAGGTGATAATGTCTGTTTTAATTTACTATTCTTTAAAAATACAGTTAATCACATTTATGAAGGGCTTCGTTCCAGAAACATTTTCTTCTACTTTTCGCATGGTTGAAAACTTCAGTTTGAAAATGATTGTTTTATAGATGAATTGTAACCACATTGCTATGGGTGAAAAATATTTTAAATTACTGGTTAGGGTCATTTTTATTTTGATCTAAAAATTGTTCCCACAGTGATGCAACAAAACTGGAAAAGAATTACTGTCTGCTTGGAACAACAGAATTGTCTAATCATAAATGGTGGAAATGGGCTTAGTTCAAAGTTGCCATTATCATAATAATGCAATTTAAATAAAACCAGTGATGTTAAAGGGGAGGAGTGTTGCTGTGGAGTGCCGCTCTTCTGTGGGAGGGATTACAGACACTGCCACAGAAAGCACCCCTCGGCCAGGACAGCATCTGAATACATGTGCCGCAGCTCCCTTTATTCTCCTTTCAGGGTAGAGACTTGTAAAATGAAAAAAATAATATTTTAACAGTTAAAGTGAAAAATCAGAAACTTTTCCATAACTGGAGTGAATTTGCCATAGGAAAAGTTTTTATTCATTCAAGTCATCCTACAAAGATCAGAGCACACTTTCTATACAAACAAGAACTAGATGCTGCTTTATTTTTTATGGAATTTTAGTCAGTTAGAAACAATTGCTATCCATAATCTACATGTACAATATTGTGTTGATGGAAAAATAAGGTAGCTATCACTGCATCAGCGCAGCAGAGAATATAATGAACTAAATCACGCTTATGTAGCAGCAATGATTAGTTGAACATTGATGTAAAGAAAATTTTAAAATAACACAAAACTTTTTCTGGGACTGGATTTGAATCTCAGAGGTAGAGTGCTTGCCTGGTTTGCAAGAACCCCTGGGACCCATCCACAGAACTGCCAAAAGATAAATTTTTAAAAATTCACTCTTGAGGGCATTTTTGCCTTTACTTTAATAGCTATTTATTGATTACTTTGTACAAAGAGACTGTGGGCTGTGATATAATTAGTGGGCAGGCCAAAACATCACTAGTAAAAAAAAAATAATGATTTAAGTAAATAAAACATCAGTAGTAGGTAATGAATACAACTCTTTATTTTTATAAAAAATAATGTTTCACACATTACTATGAATTCTGTTTTCACAGCTTCTTGGAGCTCAATGCACAAACTATCATAAAGGACAAGGTCCCAAAGGAACTAATGACCGTCAAGCACAAAGTCACTGGGGTAAGTCACCACCTCCACTGGAGTCTAGATGGTAGCCCCCGAGTGGTTCTGCATGTGGAAGTGTGTACTGAATGTGAAGTACAATTTTAACATATGAAAAGAGAGGTCAAATTTGGGGAAAAATATAACTATCTGAGCAACAATTCCTTAGTCTCTCCCTTATTTTATTTACTTATTAATTTACCCTTTTCCTGTGCTGGGGATGGAGCCCAGGGCCTCACATGCACTAGGCAAGGGTTCTACTCCTGAGCTACATCCCCAACCTCTCTCTTATGTTTTTTTTAAATTCTGCAAGAGAAAGTCAGGAAATGGTATCCAGTGGATCAACAGGCACATACTGAAGTTGTGACTGTCAGTGTGCATAATGATGGTGGCTCTCTCTCACTACGGGTGTGTGTGTGTGTGTGTGTATTTGTATATGTGTGTGTGTTTTCCTGATACGTCTCCTATCAACTTTGAGGAAACACAATTTCTAGAGTCTGTATTTGAACCCTTAAATGTCATTCTTATCTACTCAAAATATGTTCACAGTGATTCTGAATGCCTTAGGCTTAACATGTATATCTCTCTCCATTTCCCTAGTGTCAGTCACTCATCAGAATTGCAATATATAGACTATGAGTTCTAATTTGAATTTTCCTGTTGTTCTCTGGTCCTTGAGTGCTTTTCTGAGATTTCTAATCTGCATTGTCTCAGGACTGCAGTACTTTCCTGCAAAGATCCTTCTAAGGCATCTGTGGATGATGGCAAAACATTTATTTAGCATCACAGATTTTATTTGATGTCTTTGGCACATGATCAGAGTGAGCTAGATCCTTTTCCTTGTGTGTGCTTTTGATAAAGATTGCACCCAGAGCTTCTTACAGGTTAAACCCAGGCTCTACCCCTGAGTGGCACCTCTATCTCCAGCTGAGGATGCATGCCTGGTATCATTTCATTTCCTTGAAAGCCTGCTAACTGTTTTAATGTGAACTTGAGGCTTTACACAGAGGTATGCAGTATTGGGAGTAGAGCTTCCCTCTTGGAAGGACTCTGGAACTTCTCATTGGTTTCCTTCCTATTGAGACCTTCATCTGCTTTATTGAAAGTGGACATTTAAGAGACCAGGCAATACTAGAGTAAGAGTAAGTGCCCTGGACACTTATATAGTGCCCTGGACAATCTTTAGTCCTCCACTATGTCCATCATCCAGAGGGTCAGTGGAGGAGCGTCCCCATGTGTTGTGTTTCCCTAGGAAATACATTCTCAATCAGCTCTCAGTACATTTTCAAGCTTGGGACAATTTAATATATACTTATTTATTTCTACAGCACATTAATTCAGTCAGTATTTAAAGGATAAGGAGAGCAAAGCTGCAGAAAAAAAGCTGCTTGAAAATTAATTGAAACTGTGGTACAAAGGAAAATCAAAGATAAGACAAGATAGAGCAATCCTGAGGAAGACAAAAAACATGCTTCCCAAACCATTTCACACTCAGTAAATAAGGAGCTCAAATCTGACTCTGTGTTTAAGATCAAAAGCAAAAGAATATGATCACCATAAGAACCACACAACAGTAAGTTAATTCAGAGCAAATCTCTTTCTAAATCTAAAACTGAAAACATGAAGAAATATTTCCTATGAGACCTTATTATGAGAAGAGTAACAACACCTATTGTCCAAATACAAATCACAGCACTACTCCTAATAAAGATCAAAATAGAACATGAAGCCTGTGGCATTACACCAAATTATGATGAAGCCAAAAAAAAAAAAAAAGAAAAGAAAAAAAGAAAATTCAAATTGCACTAAAATATAAGGTACATATGAGTTTAGCTTTGCCTACAGTGTTAAGCTAATCTAGGTAAAAGTCATTCATGCTATTACATGAGTTCAATAATGTTTTAAGATAATATTGCCAGTTTGCACATGAAAGGCCTATGCCAAAAAGAAAGCTCACATTTATTTCAGAAGAATTAATGTGTCATTGGTTCTCTGTCCTTGCCATAATTGTTGCTATGCTACTTTATGTAAAGACCACTAGTCATCCTCCATCATCAAATTTAGACATCTGCACAAGAAACAACACTAGCCCTTCTGTGCTTTGAGGGCACCAACTAAGGGAAAATTAGGAGAGCTGACCCATGCACATATTCTGCACTGAATAGATCCTTCTAACTCTTCCCCTGATTCTTCTGTGGATATTAAATCTCTCAGACCTTTAATGACAAAAGGGATAAAATTCACATTAACACATTTTTTCCTAAATAAAAAAAGCAAAATTTATTCTGTAAAATCAATATAAAAATAAAGGTTAAATCAAGAAATGAAATGGAATTTGTTTGAAATACGATTGAATTATGTTGTTTGTATAATAGGAAAAGATAAACACTTAATCCCCCTTGTAAATTGTGTACATCTGCTACATATAGGCATATGCATCCCTTGTACAAGTATATGTAATACAAAGAAAATGTTATTATAAATTACATAATTGCTGACTGCACAGATTAGGCACAGATTATCACTAAGAAAAATTAGAATTATTGAGTAAAAAAGAAGTATAGTTTTCTATCATAGATGGACTTTTATTTTAAAAGCAGGATCATTGAATTCTCATATTAAATATTTAGGAGAAAGGTAATATGGTTTTCTTAGCAGCAGTACCTAGATAGTCTTAACATTTGCCTCTGCCTATAAAAGAACATTAGTGCACAATTTTTATTTTAATTTCAAAAACAAGTTACATATTTGTAAGTAAAGGTAACATTACAATAGTGTCTCCTTTATCTGCAGGGGATATGTCCCAATGGATACCTAAAACTGAGAATAGTATCAAACCCTATCTATACTGTTTTTTTCCTATGTGTACATTTCAGTGATAAACTTTATTAGTCATGCCAAAAGTTCAGCAACTAATAAAATAGAACAACTATAACAATATACAAAAGTTATTTAAAGCTTATGAGTTATTTCTGAAATCTTTCTTTAACATTTTCAGGCTGCAGTTGGCCATCAGTAACTAAAGTCTCAGAAAGCAAAAGTGAAGATTTTGGGGAACTACTGTGATTGTTTTAGGTTTGATGTCCCATCCCATGATGATACCTTCCCCATAAGCTCCAGACACCTTTTACTCTTGGACCATCTTTCCAGTGTCACCATCTTTATTAGGAGAATTCATTGTCGTTAACTTTCCATTACTGCATCAAAGTACCTGAGATAACTTATGAAGAGAAAAGATTTATTTTGGCTCACAGTTTTGGAGTTGATAGTCCTTGATCAGCTGGCCTCTTGCTTTGTGCCTGTGGTAAGGCAAAATATATCATGGTGGCACATGTAGTGGAATAGATCTTTGCACCTGATGACTAGGAATCAAGGAGGCAAAGAGAAAGGAGCTAGATCCCTTAATCAATCCCCTTTGAAGGCACACCTCCAGTAACTGCAGGTTTCCCACAGGCCCCACCTCATAAAGTTTCACAGCCTCCCACTAGCAACACCCTGGGGATCAAGCCTTTTAACACATGAATTTTTAGGGTACAGCCAAAATCCAAATTATAGCAGTTGTCATTATCATCACCGGACATCAGTAAAACACAATCCAAGCTCTCACTTCAAGACTGTTCATGTTCACACCCAGAACTTAACAATAAGACTTTTAATTTCCCCACTGGCCACTCTCCATAGCCATCTGATCACAGGGACAGCCATAAAATACCCTTGCTCCAGCAAGCATGCAGACATCTCTCACCTGAACCTCCAAGTCTTACAAATTCCTACAGATTATGTCTTGAGTCCATCTTTGTCCTGTTTCCCTGGCCATTGGGCACAGCCCTGTGGGACTCAGAAAGAACTTCAGTAGTGATCTCCAGCAGGCTTCTGCTTTGTCCCTCCTCAGTCTGTTTTCTACTCAAAGCCCCAGCGATGTTCTTGGTATCAGTCAGATCACACAGCCCCTTTAAAACCCTCCCCTGGACCCCCTGCCCCTGGGATAACTCAGACTCCTCCTAAGGGGCCCTATGGCCCCTGCATAGTGGTCACCTTCTTTCAAGCCAAGAGCAGTCCTTCCTCCCCACTGCAACAGCTCACTCCACTTCTTCACCTGGGATGATCAGCTCACAGCTCCATTCTCATGTTCCCGCTGCCTCCTCAGCTTCCAAGTCTCGGAACGAGTGGGTCTACTCCAGGAGTCTGCAGACCATCCCACCTACTTCATTCAGGGCTCTTCTTATTTTATACATGTCTCCCTGCTTTTTATCTGTTCCCCCAGGTGTTGTGTCCCAAAGGGGATTTTTATTGCAAAAAGAGAGTGAGAAAACAATATATCAGAGAAATAACAGCAATAGAAATTTTTATTTGCTCAGATCAGAAAACTCTCATGTGCTTGTAGCACCCCAAATATGATTTCATTGAGAATCCACACAGTTCAATCTGTCTTTCTTATTCTTACCCATCACTCAACTTAGGGATGATTCTTCTACCAGTGCACTAGACATTTAAAGATGGTGCCCAAAAATGAAAGTGTTGTTCAGATGCAGGCTGCCAGCCCAGAAGAAATCCTTTGTCCAGGATTCAGTAGTAATCCTGTGTCTGGGATAGGATAGTTTGCTCCCAGGTAACTCTGTCTGTTTTGTTTGTTTTGTCTTGTTTTTGCTTTGCAGTTCTGAGGATTGGCTTTAGGGTGTCATGCTTACTAGGCAAGTGCTTTTCCACAGAGCTACCTTATCTGCTCTCTGGGTTTTCTTCATAGCTGTGTTAGGCTGTTGGCTCATTTTCAGTTGATCCAGGTAGTAAAATATATATATCTCAGTTGTTGGGTTGGTTTTTACTTTTATTTTTTAATTGAATCTCAGAGCCTAGAATGGGACCAGTCTTGGAACATACTCTTATTTGGCCTGTGCATCCCCCATTTTTATTTAGGTAGTTACTCTTAATAAAGTAATAATGACTTGCAAAATAGCCACCTGTTATTTCACATTATTTGTAAACTTTCAGGAATTGATTTTTCTCCTCACATAGTATCATGAAGAGTCCTCCACATTGTTTTGAGGGCATACAGCCTGTTTCCAGGTCAGAGTTTGTGAATAGTACTGCTATGCATGTTTTTTGCATGTGTTGTGCTACATATGTTCACCCATCTGTTTTGAGTGCATACCTGTGGATGGAATTTCTCAGTTGTGGAGAATATGAACTTTCATCTTTTAAGGTGAAGGATTAAGGATTTTAGTCCATTTACTGTTGCTTTGCCAAAATGCCTTAAGACTCTGAAATTTATAAAGAAAAGAAGTCAATTTGCTTCATGGTTCTGGGCTGGGAAGTTCAGAAGCAGGTCTCTGGCATCTCTATAGTATCTGGTGAAAACTTCCATGCTGCAACATAACATGGAAGAGTGCATCACAGGGCAAGAAGAACAAGAGTCTTTTCCTCTTCTTACATAAAGACACTAATCTTGTCTTCATGACTTCATCTGTTCCTAATTACCTCCCACAAGTCCCACCTCTAAATACCATTATCTATGACTTTGGAAATTAAGTTTCCAACACAGGAACTTTTAGGGGCACATCCAAGCCATAGTAGTAAGTTATAGACTATCTTCCAAAGTAGATCTCTGCCAGCAAATCACACTAAGCCCCAGGTACACATCTTGCTCTCATGAAATCATTCATATTAAATTGAACTGCTGATGTTTACATTTATCCCTCTTGGTTGTCAACACTGCTTTAAACTCACTCTTCTGCATGGTTGAAATTGCCTTTAATACTATTGGTGGCATCCATGATATTAACTACCCTTTACCAACTTCTCTGGTTCATGTTGCTGTAAAACACTGACGGGAGCCAGGCATGCTGGTGCAGCTTCCCAGGGACACTTAGGCTGAGGCAGGAGGATCTCAAACTGGAGTTCAGCATTGGTACCTTAGCAAAACTGTATGTCAAATTAAACATACAAATGCTGGGTTGTAGCCCAGTGGTAGAGCACTTGCCCAGCATGTGCAGGGTCCCAGGTTCAGTCCCCAGCACCCCACAGAGACAGACAAACAACATAAGAAGCAATTATGGAGGTAACACCCCTCAAGTGAAAGTCTGCTCTGATTCAGGGCTTTACATTATGGCCTTCATTCTCAGTGCATAGATACCACACTTGTTTATGGAAGAGGAAACAGAAGCAAAAAGAAGCTAAGTAAGTTGCTCGTATCCTAGGACATGGGTCAACTTCATGATCTTTCCCCTAAATGACATGAGCTTCTCACTGAGTCCATACAGAGAACCCTACTGTGCGTCGCTGGACTCTGACTCACCTGGTAGCACCCTAGCTCTGCCTCCAGTCCTGGGTGATGTTCTACTTAGCTCAACAGCTGTCAGTCACTCAGCATCATTCATGCCTTGGCATCCCAGGTAGACAAGAACTCACTGGCATTGGAGTTTAGACCAGCTCTGTCTCAGAATTAACCCTGAGGTCATTTAACTTGTGCTAGTGATCACTGTGGCCTCTTTCCACTGCTCTGAAATCCTGCCTCTTTGTGTATGGAAGGGAATAATGGGACATGCCCCAGAGATGGCAGGAAGTGTAACTTCTGCTGAACCAACAGGTAACTCCTCTTAACCACGTTTTCAAAATCCTTTCTATGTGGGTTTGGATGGAAATGCTCAAACTAGAGCCTCATGTTCAATGATCAAATGGCAAGTTAAATGTAATATGACTCACACTTGCCCCTACCTCAGATTTTCAGTGTGAACTAAGTCTGAACTCTTCATAGGTATTGAAGATGATGAACACATTATCCATTCAGATGAAGTACTGAAGGAACTCAGTGAATACCACCTTAAAAGTGAAACATGTAAGATAAAACTTTGGACTCAGGTAAAAATAAAACATATTGGTTATCTTTAAAATAAAAGTATGATCTTCGGTGGAAGCAAAATATGGATCTTCCCAAGCCTTGAGTCTGGAAATACCCTGACATCTTATAGGGAATACACTGAGCCTCTCTTGACTACACAATTGTTGTAAAGTCCTGAATATTTGGATCATCCAAGAGCTCCATTGATTCTGTAGCTTCAGACAAAGTGACAACAATTTTGCCATGGTTGAATTGAAGCCTTCAAAAACAAATCAAGCAGCAGATAATGCTATAGTCAAAGAGTTCTGCAGAGCAGGTGGTGCTTCAGAAAACTCAGGATAAAAGGGTTCAGTGTCCTTAGATTTATTCAAAATTAAAATGAAACATCATGACTCTTTCATTTTTCTAGAATATCTCTACATGTATGAGTGTTTGATAGAAACAGATCTTCCTGAACAAATGCTTTATCTAGAAATCCAAGTGGTTTGTCAATTTTTCATTCTCCATAATGCCTGCCCCACCCCATGATTAAATTTTTCCAAGTGAAAATTTCAGACCGAGATTTTTTAAACATTAATAATCAATGTTGGAATGATTATAATTGATATTGTCATGTAATTCCCAGAATTCTGGTTTTAGCCCACACTTCACAGCATTTCCAGCTCTTCCATACTGACTAATAACAATTACAACAAGTCAGAAGAACAATGATTGAGCCCCATTGGAGACTGGACAGTCCTTTCCCCTTCCCTCCTTCCTCTCCTTTCCTTTCCTGAAATGCAGCGTTTTATGCCACCATGGTTATGGACTCTCAGTGTTCTCAGCTCAAGTGGTGTAAGGCCATCATAATCCATCTGAAATGCCATTTTAGTTTCCTCATGCATTGTGAAGATTGCAAGAATCTCCCCTGATGGCAGTCAGGTCCACAGAATGCTTAATGCTTTGGTTCAGAAATCATGGGAGCTTCTCTTGGAGCCATTACCAAAAACTGCACAGGTCTGCTCTCATGGATCTTGAAGTTTAGAAGGGGAAGGCAAAAAGTAACCAAAAAGTAATTATACATGATAAATTCTGCTTTAAGGAGGGAGGAAAGGATTGGGCAGCTGGATTTCAATATTAAATGGGACAACCAGAATCAGGAAGAAGGAAAGTTGGGCAAGATGAGGTATGACAGAGTTAGCCAAATATTCATGGAGGAGACTATTTCAGACAGAAAAATATACCAAGGGCCAAGGGCACAAAGAGATTTGAGAAATAGTAAAGAGGTAGTGTGTTTGCAGGTAAGTGAGCTGGACAGAGGCAGGTCACAGGATCAGGGATGACCCAGGGTCATTCACATGGAGCATCCTAGGCCATTTTGATGATTTTGGTTTTTATTCTGAGTGAGTAGAGAACGCTTGTAGGGTTTCGAGCTATGGGGTAGCATGGTCTTACTTGGTTTAGATTCTGACTTGCATTTGAAGAGACTTGTTCTGGTGGCAAAGTTGAGGAAGGACCTAGGTCTACATAAGGGTGAAGGCAGATGTAGGGCCACCCCATCAGAAAACTGTTGCCAACCAGGTGACAGCAGCATGGCAGCAGCAGTGTAGGTGTGGATGGTGTCCCATCCTGTGGATTTTAAAGGAGGTGCCCAGTGGATTCAAAGTTTGAAGGAGAGTTCTGGGGACTCCTCGAAGTCTGAGCATCATTGGGATTCCCATCCGCTGGAAAGGAAAGGACTAGATAAAGCATGTTTGGAGAAAATGCAAAGATTTTCTTTGAGGCAAATTGAGTTTGAGATATTTTACATATAATCATGTGCAGACACTGGATCTGCAATCTATGGAGAAATGTAGATTGAATTATATTCTTATATAATAATTACTATCATTTAAGTTATTGATGATGACTATGTAATAATTATTAGTATCATTAAGTAATTATTATTTGATAATTATACAGTTCTTAAGTATCATCATTATAATTATTATTATTCCAACATCTAGAGCAGTATGATGGGGGTGCAATTTGGAGCCCCAGAATCATGACATGTGTGTTTCTATAAACTGCCATGCATCTTCCTGAGAGACAGACCTTCTGTTCACCTCTAAACTCCACTTCTTATGTTCCTGTTTTGTTTCCATTTTGGATCACATCTGTGGAGACCAGCTCCAAAGGCAATGGAGGAAGGGAACAAACTCACAGGACAGAATGATGGAAGTCTGAAGGAACTGAAAGATCTGAGTCACACTCTCACTTCAAGCTATGGCAACATCAATCTGGTCAAAGACAAGAACTTTTCTCCTCTTTTGCAAGTGTTCCAAGGGTCAACATGTAGTTATTCAGGGGCTACCAGTTAGCAGGATTGCACTGTGAAGAGATCTGTCAGCAGTCAGATCTTGTGATTTCACCATGGTCTTAACTCCCAGTAATCTCCCCGATGGAAAGGTGGTCAATACGTTGGTTTAAATTATACAAAAGCTAAGGATATTCTTAAAGGTCAAGGGCATTTAAAGATGAAGGTTTATTTGAAGCTTGTTTTATAATGTAATATGACATTTAGAGGACAAAATATCCTCACTGAAATATATTTCCAAGTATATGTTTTCATTTCTTAAAAATCTGAGCTTTTGCATTATCTCCACAACTCAAGAACTATAAAAAAGTTTAATTTCCAATAAACCTGGCAGTTTTTTCATACAGAAGTATGCAGAGCATTAGTTCTCACACTGCAAAAAAACCACAGAAGTGAGCAAAGCATCCTTATTTCCAAAATCTAAACCTATTTAGAATTTCTAAAAAATTCTTTTACATTTTTTATAAATATAGATAAACCTTTGGAGGAGGGACCATATCAGTGAGTATTTTAAATTTCTTATTTACATTCCTTGAATAAATTTTCTAAAGTTTCGAGTTTTATATGTAAAAATGGTTTAAAGATGTCGCAGTGTAATAAAGAAATGCAGTTGGTTTTGCTTAAAACAATAGATGCCTCAGTTTTTTGCCTCACAATGACTGGTTGAATGTATCTGTATCCACCTAGGGACCTATGAGTGAGCAGAGCGTTGAGGCATATGTAAATACGCTCACAGACATGTACAGCAAGCTGGAATAGGATAGTTCTCACAATGCAAAGCTCTCCTGGAAAGTATCAAACAGTGAAGGACAGGATTGTGGTTCTGCCACGCACTAGAGATCACCAGCAGCAGTGATAATTGGGAATGACCAAGTATTGCTTTCAGAATGCACATGCCGTGGAGAACCATGGGCATTTTCAAGAGATGGAGGCAAGGGGAGATATTAGAGGCAAACTGGGACATTCACTTGAGCTGTGCAGATGCAGAGTTCACTGGTCTTGGAGACCTGAGGCAGGTGGAGGTGAGGGGAGATGTTTAGAGGCAAACTGTGACATTCACTTGAGCTATGCAAATGCAGAGTTCACTGGCCTTGGAGACCTGAGGCAGGAGTTGCATGCCAGCTGAAGCGATCTCTTGGTGTCCCTTTACGGGTGGACTGAGGTGGGGAAACTGGGTGCTCTTGGAAGACGTGGAGTGGCTCCTGTGAGGCAGGAAGGTTTTCTACACAGTTTAATCCTCACGGAGAGTCGTGAAAATGACAGGTGCTGTCTCGACAGGGTTGCACTGGCTGTGAAGCTGCTTGCTGTGGTTGTTCTGGCACTGCAGCCCCATCTGGGGCAGCCGTGGTCCACAGTGGGTGGCGGAGGTTGCGAGTTCCTGCTGCCACCCCTGATGCCTGCTGATCTTACGTCTGCCTCTTGCTGCTCTGATTAGGTGCCGGTGGGCTCTCTTGGAATCTGGCCAGCAGGAGTGTGGGGTCCCCTCCTGGCCCCCTTCCTTCAGTGTGTGTGTGAACTGGCAGCTGCTGTTGGTTGGGTCTCTCTCCCTGTTGCTTTGTCCCCCTCCCTGCCTAGGCCACTGCCTTTATTGTTAGGAGACTGGTTTAGTTAAGACCAGATGCCTCAGTCCACAGATCCATCTGGCTGATGGATGTGGGAGCGAAGCACGTTAGGCTGCTTCAGAGGGGCAGCAGGCTCCCCGCACAGGGAAGGCCTGGACAGTGGTGTGCCTCCCTCATGGGTGGCTGGCGCACTGGGCTCCCTCTTCGTGTATGAGCAGTCTCCTGCCGCTTTGCCTGGAGCTGCTGCCCATCCTCTCTTAGTCTACTCCTGCAGAGAGACCTCCAGACACAAGCCCTGGAGGGACCTTTGGAGGAGGGTCATGGTCATGAAAGGGGCATGTGTGTTCTTAGTGAGAAGGAAGCAGGCAGCCGCCTTGTTAACCCTGGGCAGGGGGCAGTTGGCTGACCTGTTCTCGTGGGACATGGTCAGGGAAGGGCATGAAGACAGCTGCTCGTGTTCACTTCCCTCTCCACTGAGCCTCGTCGGCTACCGCATTGACCTTTAACGTTGGCTTGGTCACCTGTAAACATGACCGCTGCAGTGTGGCTGAGGCTGTGTGTCTGGGTGGACGCCTCCTGATGGATGCTGCTCTGGCTGGTGGACATTTCAGCGCTTGGCCTCCACCTGTCCATCTGACCCTTAGGACCACCCATGGTCTGGGCTCAGCTCTCCAGGGAGACTACAGGGCTGGCATGGAGGGGCTCCTCTACCCCAGGAGTGTCTTGGCATTTTGGATGCACTTTGCTGATGTGCTTGGCCATGCCAAGGGGCAGCTTCCCAAGCCAAGTGTGCTTCTCTCCCAGGCCCCCTGGACAGCCATGGCCACAGGCTCAGTTCCATGGCTGCATGACCCTGGGGCTCTGTGATTGGGCCAGATACCAGGTCCTGGAAGGGACCCAGCAGGCGTGAGTGAGGTGGGGCCGGAAGAGGAGGAGGCTGCTGTCTGCCCTGAGCTGGTTGACGGAGCCTCGAGACCCAGGGAGCCACCATTAGTGAAGACAGGGGTCCCAGCATCCTCCACGGCAGCAGAGTGGAATGCGGCAGGCTCCCTGTCTTGCTGGTGGCCGTCAGAAATCAGCTTACAAGCTGGGTGCAGTGAGGCATGCCTGTGATCCCTGTGACCTGAAGGCTGAGGCAGAAGGATGGCAAGTTCAAGGCCAACCTGGGCAACTTAGTGACACCTTGTCTTGAAATACAAAATTAAAAGGGCTGTGGATATAAATCAGGGGTAAATTGCCCCTGGGTTCAATCCCCAGAAATGCAAATAGATAAAAATCAAAAATAAAACCAAAAGTTCAGGAAAACATATCTGACTGCAGTGTGTGTGCATCCAGGCCTGTGTGGCCTCCGAGGCCAGGAGTCTGCAGGCCCCTATCTGGATCACACAGCCTGACCCATGAGCCAGTGGTTCCCAGGACCCAGTGGGCTTCTGACTGCACTGGTGATCAAGTTTGCCCCCAGTGACTGGACCAGGGGCACAGGGAGACAGAGCAGCCCCAGCCATGGTGAGATCCCATGGCCAGCGTTGGTAAAGCCAGTCCCCTAACTGGGTCTCAGGCCCTGTCAGCAGGTCTCCCTGGGATATGAGCTCCTCCTTGGTTCCTTGTTGAGTGTTTGTGAGGGAGATCTTATGAGTAACCCCGCCTCTTTCCCAGGCTCATTTCCAGGCAGGGACAGCAGGGTGTCCCTTTGTTCTTCTCTTTGAGGAATCTGCTGGGCCTAGATGTCAGGGGCCCCTGCTGTCCTCCAGATGGATGGGTCATCCAGCCCCCACCTGCCACAGCGCTCCTCCAACGCAAGGGCTGCCTGCCCACCTTGGAAAGGAGGGAGGTGTCTTTAGAGGTGAGGCCAGCCGGCATGATGGTCTTACCTCTGTCAGGTGCTGTGCCGGGGGTAGGGAGGCTGCGGCCAGCACCCAAGTGCAGCTAAAACCCCATCCCCAAGATGGCAGAAGGTGGGCGTGAATCTGGGACCCTGCAACTAGCCTCCTGCATCCACCAGGAGCTGGCGAGGCCTCAGCTCCCAGCCCCGTCCCCCTGCTCGGTCTCCTGGCCCACTCTGGCTTGTGCTCACTGCAGGTGGAAGCCAGCCACCCAAGGGTGCTGGTTATCTGCTGAGAGTTGCCTGTGGGGTGCATCAGGCTCTTTTGGGGGCTGAGGGGTGTGGGAAGGGGAGGATTGTGCCAGCTACTCCTCTGGATTGGCCTGCTCATCCTCTGCCCCCTCCTTCCTCTCTTAGGGCTCCAACCTCACAGACATCTGCACCTAGCTCCTCCTGCAAGCGACTTTGTTGAAAATCTCTGTAGGAAACATCCAGGAGAGGGCCTTCTTCACGTTCAACAACCTCCTGGTCTACTGCAAGTGGAAATCCAGGTGACTTGCTGGGGAGGCTGGTGCCTCGGCTGCCTCTGTAAGTCAGGAGGTGGGACGGGGCTGACCCGCTGCTTCCCCCAAGGGATGTCTTGGGCTTGTTGCTTCCCTCTCTGGGCCCCCCTTATCTTCCATTACTTGAGGGATTTGTTCTAAATCCATATGTAGTGAGAGCCACATATGCTATTATAAATTCTCCAGGAGCCAGATTTAAGAAACTTAGCAACAGGCAAAATGAATTTAAACAGTGTATTTTATTTAACCTAATGTAGCTACAATTGTGTGTTTGTGTGTGTGTGTTTGTAACAATAGTCAGTTTGGAAACCTGGGCTGTGGGTCACCCTCAGCACCACTGGTGTGTGCAGTTGCATGGTAAGTGCTCAGTAGCTGCACATGGCTCGTGAATGAACGACCTGTCAGGCAATGTGGCTCTAGATGGTCATGAAGCTGGAGGTGACACCAGCATTCTGTGATTCTAAGATCAAAGGTCCAGGGTCCCAGGGGAGGGAAGCTCTTTCCTGGTGAGCTTCAGGAGGGAAAGAATAGGATCTTCATTACCTTTGCCCTGTCCCTGGAGCTCCTTGGTCTTCCTAGAGCCCAGGTGTGAGGGGATACAGTCATGGTGTTTGTGAATGGCAGTGTGAATGGCATGTGGGTATGCCAGGTGGCTGGAGGTCTGGGAGGTGGCCCCAGGGAGGGGATGGGAGACATGGCTGTGGCAGTGGAGGGGTATAAGGGGGCCTGCAGAGGTACCTCTAGATGTGGGGGCTGGCGCCCTGGTATATGACTGCTAGGTGAGTGGGCAAGTGGGTGGTGGCTATGGATGGAGGTCTGGAGGTTGGAGGACAGATGGCCAGGTGACGGCATACTGATGGATGGGTGGGTGGTTACTGGTGGTGGGAGAGGCAGCTGGACTCTGGAAAGGTAGGGTAGGGGAATAGGGTGGTGGATGGGACACGGACCATGAATGGAAGGAGGCCGGGTGGGAGGGATGGGGGGCACGAATGGGTGGCTGTCACTGTGGGGTTGGTGGATGGAGATTTCTGCCTTTTTGTGCTCTTCTTCTTTTTGGTGTCAGTGATTGAACCCAGGGCGCTCTACTGCTGAGCTGCACTCCCACCCTTTTTATTTTTTATGTTGAGACAGGATTTTGCTAAGTGGCCAAAGCTAGACTCAGATTTGCAGTCCTCCCCGCCTCAGCCCCCTGAGCTGCTGGGGTCCCAGGTGAGCCTGTAGATGTCCTGCCTTTCTGTTTCCTGCTCAGCGTAGAAGGTGATCTCAGTGACCAGTGTGGCCTTTCCAGATTCTCTTCCCTGCTACTTTGTCTTCAAGGTGGAAGTGACTTCCCAGGGACTTCCTTTCTTGGCTTGCAGAGGCTGGGGTGCAGGCTGGTGCAGACCCTGATCCCCTTCGGCCCTGCCTTCAGCTTGCCCTGTGGTGCTGGCCTGGTCACTTACTGTCTGTTTCTTCCAGCACCTAAGACTTGTGATGAGAGATCTGGCTGTGGGCATGCTTCCCACTGTCCCAAGGGGTCTGCCTGAGCCTCTGTTTTCTCTTCGGTGGAGGGGGCATCAGCTGTTTTAGAGCTGGGTCCCTCCTCATCCAGGGGGTTTCTAGCCCCCGGCTTTGTCTCTTGCTGTCTGCTTCCTCATCCGTAAAGCAGGGTGCATGATCATACGTGCCCCATGGGTCACTGTGAAGATGACTCTGCCCAGCCTGGTGCATAGTAAGTGCACAGGGCTTGGACTATCACTGTCACTGTCGACCCCTGCAGCCTCTTTGGGGTCTTGTTCAGTGGCCCTGTGAGTGCAGCCCTGATGCAGGAGGCTCCTAGCCATGGCCCCAGGCACTCACCCTTTCCTTGGTGCTCTGGGGCCAGGAGACCTCAGTCTCCTCGCTCCGTGGTATTCCAGGGACTGCCCCAGGTCTGCCTGCCTCATTTGCTCAGTTCTTCCCGCCTGCTCCTTAGGGCCTTTCTCTTACTCCTTAGTGTCTTTCTCTTTTACCATCTCAAGTACTCCCATCCCCCCTCCACCCTGCTAGCTCCCTCCTACCTCCCTGACACCTTCTGCTTTCCCTGGGGCCACCGAGTTCTCCCTTGGTGGTTGCAAGCTGTCTTTCCCCAGCCCTTTCTGCCATCCCCCTGGGCTGTCGGAAGCAGACACTTTTCCCAGAACATTGGGGTTTCGGACTGTCTGTTGGGTTTCTGGGACCTGGTCCCAACCTGACTTTGGTCCCTGCTTGGGGTTGCAGGGCATGGCCTGTCTGGGACGTGGGTAGGGGAGGTCTCTGACACAATGCTCTTATCTCATCCAGAAGCAGAGTTCCTTGGGTGTCATAAATGAACAGGAACACTTTAAAGTCCACCCTGCAGCTCAGCATGGTGGCCCATGCCTGTAATCCCAGGGGCTCATGAGAATGAGGTACGAAGATTGAGAGTTCCAAGCCAGCCTCAGAACAGCGAGTCACTGAGCAACTCAGTGAGACCCTGTCTTTAAATAAAATACAAAATAGGGCTGGGGATGTGGCTCAGAGGTCAAGCTCCCAGAGTTCAATCCCTGGTACCAAATAAACAAACAAACAAAAAAATCCATGTTCACCCTGCAAGTTGTGTAGGGGGAACTGAGGCCCAGAAGAACTGAGTGGCACACACCCCAGTGGGGGCTTAGCATGTTGTGGGCCAGAGTGTGGAAGTGGTTGCTGGCTAGCCACCACCTTGGCCATGCGTGGCTACTGCTCATATGTGTTTCCAGCTGGTCCTCCTTTCTCAGAGGTGGTAAGCAGGATGTGCCCAGGGTGCAGGTGTGCCGCATGACACCTGGCCCATGCTGTGGGTGGCAGGAGTGTTAGTGACTGTCTTCTCATGGGTGCACACACTGCACACCCCAAGTGTGCAAGGAAGCTCCTCTTCATCCAGCTCCTGAACTACCCCTTCCCTCCTCAGGCCTTGCCCATCCCCACAGAGGGACCTGCTGTAGGTGCTCTGAGGGAGAGGCAGGGTGTTCTTGTGGGTGCTTGTGCATCCCCCAGAAGTTGTCCCAGGATGAGCTTTGAGCTCTCAGACTGGCAGGACCAGGCCTGCAGCTGGCGTGCTGAGGAACAAGGGGAGCCTATGGAGTTTCCTGGAGCAGCTGACTCAGGACCCAGTAGGAGCTCTTGTGTCTGAATCTGAGCAGGAAAGAGCCCCAGCCAGGCTCTGGTCCCTCTGGGCCAGTGCTCCCTCACTCACCCCTCCTCACTGCAGTGTGAGTTTGTTTCTGTCTTCAGCCTTGTTCCATTAGGACTCGAGGTTGGGCTTGTGTGTGTGAGTGCTCAGTGGGTGGGGAACACACTCAGAGAAACAGTGAAGGGGGTCCAGGGCTGGGGGAGGCTCGTGTAGAGCCCCAGGTTTGTGCCTGGTAAGGACTTGCTGTCTGCTACCCAGCCGGTGCCTTCTTGTGCCTCACAGGGCAGAAAGGACAAGGCCTCTATCCTACAAAGGGATGAGGCCTCTTTTACAGAGTCACTGATCTGTTCATGAGGGCGCTGCCCCCATCCTAAACATCACCCGAAGAACCCGTCCTAATACCATGGCATCAGGGTTCAGGGCTTGGGCTCAGCGTATGAATTTGGAGGGACACCAGCAGATCATAGCAGTGATCAAGCTGGTGAGCAGAATTCACTCGATGAATGAATGAGTGGTGGGTGGGTGGGTCGATGGATGGATGGGTAGGTGGGATAGATGGGTGGACTGGTAGGTAGATTTAAATGGACTGGCCTGTGGACAGATTGGTAGATGGAAGGGTGGGTAAACTGGGTGGGTGGTTGGACTTGTGGATAGATGGTGAGCGGCGGGTAAGATGGGTGTGTAGATAGATTAAAATGGACTGGCATGTAGACAGATTGGTGGATGGAAGGGTGGGTAAGCTTAGTGGGTGGGTGGACTTATGGGTAGATGGTGAGTGGGTAAGATGGGTGAGTGGTGAATGGATGGGCGGGTGGGATAGGTGGTGGGTGGGTGGGTAGACGATGGCCCACTCCAAGCTCTCCTCCATCTAGTCTTGTTTCAGAAAGTGCTTGTTAGGAACTCTGTGGGCCGCTTCCCCCTTGCTAGTCAGGAATGGGTTTCTGTCACTTCTCTTTGGCCTCCCTTGACACCTCCTAGTGGCTGGCTGGTGACTCTGGGAGGCAAGCCTGCCTTTCAGATGAGAGAACGGTGACTGGGAGAGAAGTGGCTGGCCGACTGCCTGCACACCAGCCCACCATCCATACCGGCCCAGCCCGATGCTCCCCTGTCCCTGGTGTCCGTCCATGTTGCATTCTCCCTCAGGGAATGCTTACTTCCCGGTGTCTTTCAGGGTCACTGGGAGCAAGAAGACCACCAAGAGGACCAAATCCATCAATGGCTCCCTGTACATCTTCAGGGGCTGAATCAACACCGAGGTCATGGAGGTGAAGAATGTGGAAGATGGCACAGGTAGGCCAGGCCCGCCCCTGCTGCGCTCCCTGCCATTCTTAAGCATTTGCCTTTCCTGCAGCACATGACCTACCTCCATAAATGTGCCTGGAGCATGGGTATTGAAGGGAGCACCCACGGCGTACGGTCCCCGAGAGAAGGCAGCGCCTCCCATCCTCCCCTGCATGGTGCCCGCCTCCCCAGGAGGAACTGCTGTCTTAATTTTGTGATGATCACTTCCTTGCTGTTATCCACCATGTATTCTTTACTGAACATTTTTTTTGGATTAAATGTTTCTAATTGTGAGAGCTAAATTTCAGAATATGCTTTACAAAAGGTAAAATTTAGAAAATCTGAAAAATAATCTTCAGTTATATTTACTGGTCTACCCTTTCACCACTTGTTTTTACTGTCTTCATTGTGTCATTACAGGAATATCCCCACAGCCAGAAACCAGGCAAGAAACATTTTTGTGGTATGGTCTGGCTATCTAATCCTGAAGCTCTATTGTGCTTACTGTTGTTTTTAGGTATTAACAGCCCCTTTTGGCCATCAGAAGAGCCAGAAATAGAAGCATAAATAAGCATATTTACAGATCCAAGGATTTTTTCATAGAGTAAGTATTTGTTGAGTTACTCCCAAATACCAGGTGCTATTCTATGCACTTGGGAGGCAATGATGAACAAGACAGGTCTAGATGAAGGCTAAACCTCAAAAAAATTTTGACAGAGGGGGACCACAACCACATGCATATGCATATGTGGAACAAAATAGACCATCTCCTATTTTTTCAAAATACTCTCTCCTACCAGTTTGCCATTTTTTTTATTGTAAACAAATGGGATACATGTTGTTTCTCTGTTTGTACATGGAGTAAAGGTGTACCATTTGTGTAATCCTAAATTTACATAGGGTAATGTTGTTTGATTCATTCTGTTATTTTTCCCTTCCCCCCACCCCTCCCAACCCTCTTTTCCCTCTATACAGTCCTTCCTTCCTCCATTCTTGCCCCCTCCCTAACCCTAACTATAACCCTAACACTAACCCCTCCCACCCCCCATTATGTGTCATCATCCACTTATCAGCGAGATCATTCGTCCTTTGGTTTTTTGAGATTGGCTTATCTCACTTAGCATGATATTCTCCAATTTCATCCATTTGCCTGCAAATGCCATAATTTTATCATTCTTTATGGCTGAGTAATATTCCATTGTATATATATACCACAGTTTCTTTATCCATTCATCAATTGAAGGACATCTAGGTTGGTTCCACAATCTGGCTATTGTGAATTGAGCAGCTATGAACATTGATGTGGCTGTATCTCTGTAATATGCTGATTTTAAGTCCTTTGGGTATAGGCCAAGGAGTGGGATAGCTGGGTCAAATGGTGGTTCCATTCCAAGTTTTCTAAGGAATCTCCACACTGCTTTTCAGAGTGGCTGCACCAATTTGCAGCCCCACCAGCAATGTATGAGTGTACCTTTCTCCCCACATCATTGCCAACACCTTGTTGTTGCTTGTAATCTTGATAATCGCCATTCTAATTGGGGTGAGATGGACTCTTAGGGTGGTTTTGATTTGCATTTCTCTTATTACTAGAGATGTTGAACATTTTTTCATATATCTGTTGATTGCTTGTAGGTCTTCTTCTGTGAAGTGTCTGTTCATTTCCTTAGCCCATTTGTCAATTGGGTTATTTGTATTCTTGGTGTAGAGTTTTTTGAGTTCTTTATAGATTCTGGAGATTAGTGCTCTATCTGAAGTATGATTGGCAAAGATTTTCTCCCACTCTGTAAGCTCTTTCTTCACATTGCTGATAGTTTCCTTTGCTGAGAGAAAGCTATTTAGTTTGAATCTATTCCAGTTATTGATTCTTGCTTTTATTTCTTGTGCTTTGGGAGTTCTGTTGAGGAAGTCTGATCCTAAGCCGACATGTTGAAGATCTGGACCTACTTTTTCTTCTATAATCTGTAGGGTCTCTGGTCTGATTCCGAGGTCCTTAATCCATTTTGAGTTTAGTTGCATGCACAGTGAGAGATATGGGTTTAGTTTCATTCCGTTGCATGTGGATTTCCAATTTTCCCAGCACCATTTGTTGAAGAGACTATATTTTCTCCATTGCATATTTTTGGCACCTTTGTCTAGTATGAGAAAATTATATTTATTTGGGTTTGTGTCCATGTCCTCTATTCTGTACCATTGATCTACTTGTCTGTTTTGGTACCAAAACCATGCCGTTTTTGTTATTATTGCTTTGTTCTTTACTGAACATTGTAATTAAAATGTCTGCAGTTTTGCACCTCATGTGGGTTCCTATGTTCGCTTAAGTTGCTCTGGCTGCATGTGGTCGGGTGTGACTTCTACTTGTAGATGTCCAGGGCGTCTTGTCACTGCTTGCCCCGACCCTGGCTCTTGGCCTTCACTGTCTTCCTTGACTGGTGTCCACTGCAGGAGTGCCCCAGTTCACCTTGGGGGCCCTGCCCTCGGCTGCACTGAGGGCTTGGTAACCCTCGTGCCCAAGTGGCCCAGGGAGAGGCTGGGAGACCCTCCTGGGCTCTAGACAGGTGACTGCCTTTGTGCCCACCCAAGCTGTCTTGAAGCCCCATGTCATTGAGGAGCTGGGAGGGGTCTTTGTAGGTCTTCCTTGCTGCCCAGAGAGAAGCCAGGAAAAGGGACATTCCACGGGTTGGATGTTTAGCTCAGGGCCCTGCCCCTGCTTCTGACCCTGCCCCTCCATGCTGGTGCGGAAGGACAGATCCCCACCTGGGCCACCAACTGGAGGGGGGTGTTGGGGTCCACATCACCCACCTCCGCTCTGGTCCCTGCCAGCCAATTACCACAGCAACGGGGTACACCATGACCAATGACTGGAAGATCCAAAACATGACCAAGAACAAGTGGTTCATGTGCATGGCCAAGATGATGGAGGAGAAGCACAAGTGGCTGGATACCATCATCTGTGAGTGGGAGATGTGTGAGAGTGAGTGCCAGGCCCTCCCTGTGGCCCCAGGCCTCCGGGCACCTGGGCTGTGCAGGGTGCTGCAGGCCAGGGCTTGCCTTGGAGGGGCATTGGGTCCTTTACAAAGTGCCCTTTGGGTGCCTTGGGGCTGGCGGTGTTGGAGCCAAGGCCAGCAGGAGGACTTGCCATGTCCCCGGATGCCTGCTTTCCCTGGAGCCTGGTCAGGAACCTTCTGGGCACAGACACCTTGGCAGGTTGCAGAAGGGAACCCAGGGCTGGCTCTGATGGGCGGGCAGGCTGGGTTCTGAACTGGGGGCACTGAGGGCTGGGGAAGGGGCCCTGTGTGTCTGGCGAGTGGCCTCAGCTTCCCAGGCCCCAATGCCCTCATCTGAGGAGTGGGTAGACATTCCTGGGCAGGGCCGTGACCCTGCTGCATGAGGCCTTGCACTTGAGGACCTTGGGAATCTGATGCGGGGTCTTGAAAGCCCCCCACTGCCAGGTTTGCTGAGCAGGAAGGGGTCCTTTGTCTTCTGTCGATGTGGCATGGATGCGTGGTAGATAGCTCACTCCTGTCTCATGCAGAACTCATCACCCGACTGTCTTCTGCCCCGACTGCTCTTCCCTCAGCCCCCAGGGAGCAGTCAGTGGGTCCTCCACTGGCCCGGAGCACAGAGTCTGACTCCAGGCCCATCCCTGACCCTGCATCCCTGTGCCCCAGATTCAGCTGATGGGCAAGGAAAACCCTCAGGTGTGCCTTCCACATGGGCCAGGTCCAGGCTCCCCACCGCCCAGCCAGTTGTCTGTCACCATCACCTGTCGGGAGTGTTTGCCTAGGGTGGCCACTGCTGAGGGTCCCTCTTCTGGAGGAACAGAGACTTTGGGAAGTAGTTCCAGATATTAAGTG
This sequence comes from Sciurus carolinensis, assembly GCF_902686445.1. NCBI lineage: Eukaryota > Metazoa > Chordata > Mammalia > Rodentia > Sciuridae > Sciurus > Sciurus carolinensis. Next base: position 3,038,901 of record NW_025920103.1, read on the forward strand.
TTGCATGGAAACGTATTGAATTCCCAGTTAACCACTGATCTTGGCCCCTTGGTGGGCAAGGTTGTGAGCCCTGAAACTGGTCAGGATGGGTGTGTGTTCAGGACTATGGTGGGGTTCAGCCACCTGGCCTGGCTGGGTGGGGCTGATTGGTATCTTTGTGGTTGGAATCCAGAGCTGTGGTCAACCCTGGGTGTATATGAACCCGGGTCCGGTGTGGTTGGAGGGGCCCTTGTCATTAGATTTGGGTGTTTAAACCCTGACCTTGGGCTGGGCACATAGGGTGGTGTGTACTGTGGTCAGGAGCCCAGGTCTGAGTCCACTTCCTTGATCAAAATCCTGGTCCACCATTTTGAGTTGGGCCATGTGGACTGAGAACCTGACTTCTCTGGGCCTCAGCTATGACATGGGGATGACCACAGTGCATTACTGCAGGTTCTCGCAAGGGCCACTTGGCACGTCGTCGCACTGTAAAGGTGTTGGCCATGTTGTGTAGATTGGATGGGTCCACATAGAAAATGTGGGCTGAGATGAAGACCAGGGTCCCACACATCTATCTGGAGGAAGAGCCATCTTCTAACCAAGCTGGAGTGAAGAGGGTGGCAGGTTCTTTGCTAACCTGTGCAGGTGGAGCTGTGCCCTGGGGCAGGCATGGCTCTGGAGCTGGGCTCAGGATGAAGGCTCGATCCTGTTCCTGTAGGGGCTCAACCTCTCTGGGCCTCCACCTTCCTGTGTAGAGCGTTGCTTTTGAGGAGTCCACAGCAGATGTCTGGAGCCATTGGTGACAGATGGGAAGTGCTCATAGCTGCACTGGGGTGGCTACAGTGGGGCAGGTGGGGCAGTTTTCAGGAACCATGGGTAGCGCCCTTTGGCCCACTGGGTCTGGTGCCCTCTTCAGTGCCGATGATGTCCCCATGCAGGCCTGAAGCTGGGCATGGAGAAAGACACCTACATCATAATCGCGGAGAAGGGGGAGAAGCTGCACCACCTGATGATGAGCAAGAATGTGAACCTGATCAAGGACGGGCTGCAAGCTGAGCACCATGCCCAAGTGCTTCCTGGGCAAGTGAGTGCTACCGGTGACTGGCGCCCAGACCTCTGTAGCCCCTCCCAGCCCCTCCTAGCCCTGCCCCTCCTGGGCAGAGCCACCCAAGGATCCCCAGTCTTTGTGGAGCTGTCCTTGGAGGTCAAGGGTGCTGGGATTCCTGGGTGGGACTTCAGCCGCTGTGCTGTCACATCACAGCCGGCAGGTGCACCAAGGGCTGGGTTGAAGCCAGAGCTTGCAGTGCTGCTGCGGCGAGTCTTCTGTCTGCCTGGGGCCCTGGGGTGGGGAGCATCTCCTTGGAGAAGAGCAGCAGGTGGAAGGTGGGCGGAGCTCTTAGGATGGTGCCAGCTGGTGGCTGTATATAAAACCTGGACCTGGGGAGGAGAGATTGGAACCCTACGGGTGGGAGGTCATTGGAGTAGTTGCAGGATGAATGGACCCTGGCTGACCACGTGTGAAGGAGGAAGGAGGAGGCAGAGGGGGCTCAGCAGCCAGGTGAAGAGGAGGTAGGACAGTGGGAGAAGGTCTAGACCAGCGTCCTTGTCCCTTCAGGGCCTGAGCCTGTAGTGGGAGGAACCCAGGGCTGTGCCTGAGGTCAGGGAGGAGGTGGCTTTACCATGTCACTCAGCAAATCAGAGCAGAGGTGAGTTCTGACCCATGGGGGCCACAGGACAAACTGTAGGGCGAGCCATGATTTCACCCACAGAGCACACCTGGACCTGGTGCTCAGGAGGCTCCGGTGTAGCCCGATGCCTAGATTCGGATCCTAGCACCGTGAGTTGAAAGCCTGGGGCAGGTGGCACCTGAGATCCCTCCACTGTATCTTCTTGCAGAAGGAGGAACGGGCCATGCTGGAGTACATCTGGGTGACCCTGTCAGAGCTGGACAGTGTCACCTTCTCCTTTAAGCAGATGGACGAGAACTGTGTGGCCAGTGAGTGATTCCTTTCACCCCCACCGTGGGAGTTGGGATGCTGAGGCCGAAGGGGCCACTTGGGACCTTGGTCTCCCCCTATGTGCAGGTCAGCTGCCCAAGGTGAACTTGAACTGAGCACCTCAAGGCTCATGCCCCAAATTGAGTGGAAAAAGAGGCGTTCTCTCACATCAACCCATCTGCCCTCACCAGGTCTTAATAGAGGTCCACAGCACTTCTCGTTAAAATTCCACCCTGGAGTCATCCTTCTTTGGAGCAAAGAATTCAGATTAAGGACTATGGCATAATTTACTGACATTCCTTAGTCCTTTCTTTCTCCCTTTGTCCTGCCTCCCCATCCATGTGACCACCCAGTACCCACCACCCGCCATGCACACATCCGTAGCAGTGAGCACTGAGTACTTGGGGACACAGTGGAGGGAGCATGGACACAGTCCCACCCTCCCTGTGAATCTCACCTGAATTCAGCTGGGGGCATCCCAGATGCAGATCCAAGTTGCTGGCTGCTGTGGTGTGGGGCATGGGCACAAGGTCCCTGTGTCCTGGTGTCCCTGGGTAGCTGTTCAAGTGACCTCCAGCTGAGGCTGAGAACCCTGTGCTTGCTTCCAGAGCTCTGCTGCTGTATGTGGGTCCTGGGAAATTGCCAGAAAGGCTGATTCTCAGAACCCACCCCAGACCTCCTACCTCAGAAACTCTGGAGTTGAACTGGATTGTCCATGTCACAAGCTGTCCCCAGGACTGCAGCATGCGCAAGGCTGAGGGCCACACTCTAGATCAGCGCTTCCCTTCCTTTCATTTCACTCCATGAAAAGCCCCTGAGACCCCTTTTCCTCACTGTCACACCCCCTTGAAATTGCAGAACTACCACAGCCTGTTTGTCCATGTGCTGTGCGTCTGGCTCTGCGATGTCTGCCCTCCCTCAAGGACGAACTTGCACCTCCTTGGGGCAGTGTGGCCCTGCCAGAAATGCAGACTGCTTCATGGGGGTCGGCTTCTGGGAGCCAGTTTGAGCTGACTGCAGTGGCTGCCTGTCTGGTGCTGGACTGAGCTCAGGAGAACCCCAATCAGCTAGCGATGCCTGCAGGGTGCAGCAGGGGCTCTGATCACCGCGTTTTCCCTCCCTGCCTTAAGCTCTTCCTCATGGGGTGAATAAGGCACAGGTGTTGTTTGAGGGCAGCTTTTGCTAGTTGGGGCCCTGAGCTACCAGCCAAGGGGTGACTGTGGGGGGCTCTGACAACACACTGCTAGCTCCCCTGCTGGGTAGTCAGTGTCAGGGCCAAGAACAGCACCTGTTGAAGTCATCCAAGAGGGAGGTCACAGGCTGCTCTGCAGAGTGTGAGGTGGTCTGAGGCTACCTGTGTAGCACGGGAAGTCTGAGGCTGCCCCTCTAGGCTGGAGGGAACATGTGGTCACAGGATGCTACTCTGGCAACAGTGGACATGGAAGTCCCAGTGTGCCATCCTGAGGCTGGGAAGAGGGGTTCTGAGGCTCTCTCTCTGGAGTGGGATTGGCAGGCAGGGACGTCTGAGGCTATCCCTCTGGAGTAGGGAGAGCAGGGAGGTGCTAGGGTGCCACTCTGGCACCTGGGGAAGGGAGATCTAAAACTGCTGTGGCAGAGGGGGTGGGGCTCTGAGGTCCTTGCCTGCTCTTCCCCCGCAGACACCAATGTCTTCTACCACATAAGAGGGCAGCCTGCCACATAGAGGGCAGCCAGCAGGCACTGAAGGTGGTCTTCTACCTCAATGGCTACCACTTCTCCAAGCTGCCCTCCTGCCAGGAGAGCAGGGCCAGCCTCCGACTGCACACTGCGCTTTTCAAGAAAGGTGAGGTGCAGGCTGTGGGAGACTACAGGGTAGCCCTTGGGACCCAGCCCTGCCCTCCCTCCTCTTCCTCCACAGCTCTGGAGAATGTGGAAGGGCCTCTTCCTCCAGGCAGACAGGCAGCAGAGGATTTGCAGCAGGAGATCAATGCCCAATCCTTGGAGAACATCCAGCAGTATTACTGCAAGCTCAGGTGTGTACTTGGGCCTATGTCAGGGGCAGGATTCAGAAAGCCACCACAGCAGGTGGCAGGCAGACCGCATGAGGAGCGGGCCAGACGCTCTTTCTGGAGCACCTTGTCTGCATGACAGTCTGATGGCAGTGTGCAAAGTAGGTCATGCTAGCCCATTCTACAGATGGGGAAACTGAGGCCCAGGAGCATACACAGCATGACCAAGGTCACACAGCCAACAGTCTGGCTTCAAAGCAGGTCCTCTCTGTTTAGCCGAGCTGCCAGTCCACTCTGCATGGGGGCAGGAGCTGAGATGAGGCCCTGGGCTTCTTGGGCCTTGAGAGAGGGGTGTAGTTCCCTGGACCTCATCCCATTCACAGGGAGAAGTGGAGGGAACAGATTTTGCCAGGAGGAAGCATGGGTCCAGGGGAGTAGTTCCCATGTTCCCATCAGCTTGCCCACAGCCCCTCCCCAGTCCTGCCTCAGTGACAAAATGTGGTTGAGAGGGACTCTATCCTCTCCAGGCCTCATTTTGCCGTTTGGAAATGGGAGACTGACACTTCTGTCCATTTGTTAGACAAGAACATCCTGGCGCCCTTCTGGATGGACCAGGCCATGAGTCTCTTCTGTGCTGTTTGTGGAGTGTTTTAAATACGGGCTCTGGTTATTCACTTGTTGGCCCAGAATGGGTTCATCGGGAACTTGTGTGGGACACACACTGTCCCCATGCGTGGGAGTCTGTCCTCTTCTGGGACAGGAATTGCCAAGACCAGCCCACCCATGCTGTGAATAAAGACCTATCAGCATGAGGGCGGCTTGCTGCTATCCTCCTGTCTATGGCCCATACTGCATTCCACAGCCCAGCTAAGCAGTGTCCCTGAGACCACCTGGTTCCAGAGCCTGGGGCTTTACAGTCAGCCAACCCCTGTGGTAGAGTGGGACAGACTTGGAGCCAGTGAGCACAGAGCAGTGTCCAGCACCAGGTAGGGACAGAGCTCTGAGGAGAAGCAGACCTGGTGGAGAGCTGGATGGGGCTGTCAGGGGCCTTTGATTCTACTTGGAGCAGGGAGTCCAGGCTGCCCAGCAGGGAGCTGGGGGTGGGGCCCCCTTCAGCCCATCTTTCTCCCTCAGGACATTTTACCTGGAGCTGTCGAACCTGCCCACAGATGCCAGCACCATTGCAGTGAAGATTGACCAGGTGTGTCCCCAGCCTGTGGCTTGGCCAGGTGGGCTCCCAGGGTCAGGACTCTGCTGGCAGGGTTTCCTCCAGACACCCCACTGGCCACACCCTGCAGGTCTGGGAGTCCCTGAGGCAGTTCATGCTCACTGTGGCCTCTTTCTCTCCCACGCACTGTGGTCATCACGGGTTTCTCTGGGGCTGGGGCCCCTGCAGGCAGCTGCGAACCCATGCCAGGCATGGCCGGGCCCTGCTCTGGTTTCTTTCTTCACATTTTTTACTAGCCCTTAGAAATCAAAAGATCTCATAGAAATGGAAGCTTCCAGCTTTTTTGAGAAGTGGAGAGACGTGAGATCTGCTTTGGGGCTTCTTCCCACTTGCTGTGCTTGGCCTGCGCTGGGTGTGGCTGTCCCTTGGGCCCCACTGACCTTGGCTCCTGCTGCTCAGTGTACCATGGCCTTCCAGGGTTGAGGTGGGCCTCACCCTGGGCTGGCGTGCTGATCTTGGGACTTTGGCTGCTGTGAGAGAGGTGGTGGGCATGTGCTTTGGTACTCTAATGTGGCCAGCAGGATCTCACAGGGCACAGGAAGGAGGAGTCATCACCTTTACCTCCACACGTGGTTGGGGAAGCAGGGACAGTGGAGGGCTCCTCCTCCTAAGGGTTTGGAGGGCATGACCTGTTTCTGCTTAGTCAGGGGCACACTGGGCAGGTGAAAAGAGTAGACCAGAAGGTAAGACCTGAAATACATGGTGAACATTGAGCGCCAACTGCTGGGTAGTTGGAGCCACAGATTGCACTTTAGCAGGGTCCATGAAAGGGCACTTTCCCTCGGCTGTGCCCCAAACATCCCATATGTCTGTCCAATGCCTGCAGCTGATCTGCCCCATCAATGCCCTAGATGAACGCTACCGCCTCATGAAGTCCTTTGTGCACTCCAAGTCTGGCACCAGCAGGAACTTGGGCAGCTGGCCTCCTCCCCATCTCCTCTGAGCTCTGCTACCACCTGGGGACCTGCCAGATAGCCATGTGCAGCATGGGAATGCAGAGGTGGGCCATGCCAGCACCCAGGACAGGAGGTGGTAAGGCTGAACCCATGTCCTGGACCTCCTGGCTTTCTGGACTTGGACAGGGCCTCACTGCTTTGGACCCCAGGTCGTTTGTGAAATGGGGTCATCTGTGGCAGTCAGCAGGTGGGAGGGCTGCGGGCTTCCTGTTTCCTGGGCCAGAGGGCATGAGGGAGACTGAGCTCTGAGCCTCATCCCTGCTGTAAGTGGGATGGCTCACCTGCAGGGCAGAACTGCCTCTGGCCTCCCTGGACACTCCTTCTCTGTCCTCTGCCCCGCTGCTGGCCCCAGGGAAAGACAGCTCCTTTCCTGGGAGCCCTTCCTGGCCACGCATAATCATGCTTGCCACTCATGCCACTTGTTCATGGGGCTCCAACAGGCTCTGCCACCCTGGCAAGGGCTGCTTCTGAGGGCAGGGCCTCTGTTCTCTGCCATGCCCAGCAGACTAGTGCCTGGCACTAATGGGTCTGATGGACAGGCATCCAGTCACATCTCCTCGAGTGATGGGCAGGCTCTTGCGTGCCAGGCACTCTGTAGTGTCTGTGCCCCCAGCCTTGTGTCCCCTGCTGTGAACTGGTGCAGAAGGGTCTGTTTAAGAGGTCCTCAGCCAGGGACATTTTTGCTCCCCAGGGGACGTTGGCTGTGTCTGGAGACATTTGTGGTCATCACAGCCATGGACTGTGGCATAGTTGGGGGCTGGTGCTCGGCATCCCACAGTGCACGCGACAGCCTCTTTCTGGTCCCCTGTCAATGCTACTACAGTCCTGACTCTTGTCAAGGAGACCGGGGTGCCCAGAGGTCGACTCATCTGTCAGGGCCGCAGGAAGAAGGGTGCAGGGTGACTTGGAATCCCAGGCCTGGCGCAGAGCCGGGTTCTAACAGCTTGAGCCACGGGGCTGTGCCAGGGCCGCTGAGCAGGGGCCAGGCCTCGGGAGTCACCCCATTCAACTGACGGAGAGCAGGACCCTGCCTGGCAGTGCTGCTGTCCTGGGTGCAGCCCCCCCCGCAGGGACAGGCCGAGGGTTGGAGGCTGCCAGGAGGGGCCGGTAGGGAGTAGCAGACAGGTGGGGAAGGTCAGCACAGAGAGGATGCAGGGCTGGTGGCTCGCACAGCTGTAGAGGGGGAGGGGAGGGGAGGCCTGGCAGGGATGGCCACTGTCCCATGCCCTCTCCACCCCCCCCCCCACAGGAGCATCCTGAGTGTGTCCCTGGAGAATGTAGCTATCCTGGCACAGAGCCACGGGCTGCTGCCCAAGTGCATGATGCAGGCCACAGACATCATGCAAAAGCCAGTGAGGCCAGGCCGAGCTGAGGGTGGCTGCATGCGCCCTGTGTCGGGTGAGGCCACCTGGAACTGGGCACCGTCAGCCAAGACCTGGCCTGCCTGGGGGTTGAGGGTGTCAGCTTCTGGAGAACTGCACCCCTCAGTCAGGTCCCTGCATGTCCCGAGCTCCTCTATGGGCCAGAGGCCTGACGGCTCTTTCCTTCCAGGGCCCCAGAGTGGAGATTCTGGCCAAAAACCTGAGTCAAGGATCAGATGTCCCAGGGTGCACCATGGTGAGTGGCCCCCTGCCCCTCCTCCTCCAGGTGAACATCGACCATGGCAGACCCGTGGTGCTTCCCTAGGCCCTGCTCTGCTTTTGAGGACTCTGCTTTGGGAACACCAAGCCTGACCCAATCTACACCCTCACAAGGACCCCTGCAGGCCCTGAAGTGAGCCACAGGGGGTCTCCCTGTGGTGTTCAGCCACTCTGCAGCCCTGGGATCTGGTTCATTTCATTCAGTCTGCTTTCTGCCCATGCCCCATTCCTCATCAAAATTTGCCTATAAATTTTAAGTAATGTTTTAGTAGTCCAAGTATGCAAAAGTAGTGCAGCATTCCTTCACACCCTTCAGCTGCTTCCCAATTGGCCACATCTCCTGTGGCCCCAGCACTGGATCAGGACCAGGTTGCCCTTGCAGACCCCCTTTCAAACCTCATTTGTAACTTGGGAGTCTCCACACATGATCGCTCAGCCTCTTTTTCTAATTTTTTTTGTGATTTCCCTGCCCCAGACCCTGGGCCCATCTCTTAACCCATGGGGGCCCATTTGACCCAAACAGGAGTGCCATGAGTGAGGTCCTGCTATTATCCCTAGTTGGCAGGTGGGGGTGCTCAGGCCCAGAGAAGTTAAGTACCCAGGATAATGTCCTAGAAAAGGTGTCATGAAGAACAAACACTAATGTGCTATCACTAAGTGCAGTTGCATTTCCTTTGGTTTCTTAGTTCTGCCTCTTCCTGTTACAGGACCCCATCCAGTATCCCAAATGACATTCAGTTCCTGTCCCTATAGACTTCTCTTTGTGGTGAACAGTTTCTAAGACCTTCCTTGTTCTGATGACCTTAATAACATTGAGAAGAGCCTTTCAGGTACTTTTTACATTGTTCTCTATTGGGGTTTACTTTTTATTTTCATATTTATCCTGGGGCTATGGGTCTATTAGATGCTGTCACAGAGGTGGACAGCATCTCTGTGATCTCAGGCCCCAAAGGGGAATATCCTGTTAGTACTGACTATGCTCACCTGTGTGAGGCAGGGCCTTTCAGGTTTCTCATTGGGAAGTTTCTGTCTCTGTGTGTCCACATTGTGATCTTCGGGAGGAAGTCACCCAGCATGACCTGCACATAAGAAACAGGGAGTTCACTCCACCTCCTCGATGGCTGAGTGTGTGCCCCAATTATCTGAAATTCTTCTGCACAAGTGGTTTCCAGTCAACCCATTTATTGATCTATTCAGTTACTTATTTGTATCACTGTGGACATTGGGTTGTTACCTTATGCTGTTATTTATTATCCAATTATGTAGTTCCTCTTTTCTCAATTCATTCTTGGTTTAACCTTTGGGGTCTTTCCACTGGGATCTTTTTTTCCATTATCTCCTGTTGTTCTTTAGCATATTTTCTTGTTTTGTTCCAAAGTTCTTTCTGATACTTAAATGTTACCCTGGCTTTATACTTACTCTCTTGGTTCTAGTATCTGCCACTTCTTCAAAGAGCCCTGACTCTTTGGATTAGAGAATGATTTCAAAATCTTATTTCTGGCAGGGTATGGTAGCACACACCTATAATCCCAGTGGCTTGGGAGGCTGAGGCAGAAGGCTTACAAGTTCAAAGTGAGGCCGTAAGCAACTTAGACCCTATCTCTAAATAAAGTAGCAAAAAGTGCTGGGGTGTGACTTAGTGGTTAAGCACCACTGGGTTCAATCCCTGGTACCAAAATAAATAAATTAATTAATAATACACAAATTTCTATAAAAAAACTTTCATCTGGCAATTAAATGTGCCCATTGCATTTTTTAGAATGATGTTTTATATATATATATATATTTTTTATTTATACATATATATATTTATACATATATATTTTTTACTTTCTTATTTATTTATTTATTTATTTATTTATTTATTTATTTTTATCTGTGGACGGACATGATTCCCTTATTTTCATGAGGCGGTGAGGCTCAAACTCTGTGCATCACAAGGATCTAGGTGAGTTCTCTGCCACTGAGCTACACCACCAACTCCTGCCAATTGCATCTGGTGTTTTTCTTTCTTCTGTGTTTCATCTCCTGATTTTATTAACTGGCACGAGGCCTGCAAGATGAGGGTGTTAATCTCATTCCTCTGATATTTTAGCTTAAAAGATGTGATTGCCATAACCTACCTTAAGTACCAACTACATATTTAAATTTATTCCTTTCCTAAGATCTCTGTTCTCAGGGTACCTGAAGTGTAACATCAACAGGATTACAATTACCTATAGATTGTGAGATCAGGACCTGCTTTTCATTCCAGGCCACATCCAATCACTGTCAATACACATATGGTAAAACCAGTTTGCTTTTACAAGATCATTTCCCTTTCATAACCAGTCACAGCACTGTCAATATTCTGGTTTAGTATTAGTTATGTAAAACAATGCCACTTGAGGAAACTGGGTGAAGAGTAAACAAAATGTATTATTTTACCAACTTCCTGGAAGATCGTAGTTATTTTAAAATAGTGTTTTACTTTATTTTATGGTGATGGGTTTTGACCCCAGGGCTTCCCTCACACTCTCAGTGATCTCTCCACCACTGAGCAACATCCCCAACCCTTTTTACTTTGAGACTTGTCATTAAGCTGCCCAGGCAGGTTTCCCAAGCATGTGACCCTCCTGCCTTAACCTCCTAGAGTAGCTCATATTATAGGTGTGTACCACTACACCTGGCTCAAAATGTTTTCAAAATCTAAATGAAAATGTTACTCATAGAAAAGAACAAGAGGAAGGAAAACACACAGAAATGAAAAAGAAAACAGGAATGGACTTAGAAGAGAGTTTGGGAGTTACCTGAGCAGTGGAGCACATCTGTCAAGGGAATTGTGTCACCCCATGAAAAGGATGAAGGGTTTGTTATAATAACTGCCCAGTGGCCCTTAAGACTAAGGTAATATCCATACTCTAGCATCTAAAGCTAATTTATGGCATCTCTGTGGCAATGAAATATCAGTGCTATTGGACATTAAACTAATATAATAGCTATCCCATGGCCTTTAATATTGAAGTAATCTCTACATGATAGCATCTTATACATTTATTTGCTGTCCTGTGGCCTTTCATATAAATATGGTATCTGTTAAGTGGCATCTAAAACTGATATAATAGCTGCCTGTGGCATTTCACACTAATATAATATTCATACTGTAGCAGCTAATGCTAACGTAATATTTTTCCAGTGGACTTAATACTAATATAATCTCCATAGTAGAGCATTTATACTTGATAAAATAGCTGCCCCATGGCCTTTCAGAGTAATATAATATCTATAATATATAATCTAAAACTAATATAATAGCATCTTAAACTATTCTAACAACTGGTCTGTGAGCTTTAATAATAATGTACTGTCTATACTAGAGCATCTAAATTCAATATAATACCTGACTTTTGGCTTAGTGCTAACATAATATCCATAGTGTAGCATCTAAAACTAATAAAATAACTTCCATGTAGCCTATGATAAGCATATGATATCCATACCATAGCATCTAAAACTAGTATAATAACTTCCCTGAGGCCTTTAACTTTAACAGCAATAATGTGTTCCCAGAAACTAATATAGTAGTTGTCCTGTAGCCTTTAATGGTAATATAATATCCATACTACAGCATCAAAAACTGCTGTTATAGCTGCTATGTGGCCTTTCGAACTAATATATTATGCATATTGTGACCTCTAAAACTAGTATGATAGCTTCCATATGACCTTCAATACTAATTGAGATGCACTGTGGTACCGAAATACTATAATGGATGCTCCGTGATCTTTAATACTAATGATATCCATTCTCTAAAATCTAAAGTTAATAGAATAGGTATTATATTCCTTGGTCTTTAATACTAAAGATGTCCATCCTGTGCCATTTAAAACTAATGTAATAGTTGTCCTGTGGCTTTAAAAGTATTATAGTATTCATTCCATAGTATCAAAGATTAATATAAGAGCTGTGTTGTGGCATTTATATGAACTAAATACCCATACTATAGGATCCAATACTAATATAATAGCTGCTTTACTATCTTTTACAGTAGTATTATATATGTAATGTACTATTATAGTCTAAGGTCCTGTGAACCTTAAAATTAATGTACTATACAAACTGTCTCATCTCATCTAATCTATAGATGCCCCTGTGTCCTTTACTACTAATGTAATGTCCATTGATAACACAGACATCCAATATATTTGCCTCTAATACTAATATGATGTCCATACTGAAATGTCTAATGTGAATATAACTACCCTGCAGCCCTTAATACTTACGTGATATCCATTACATAGCCTCTATAACTAAACTGATGTAATAGCTGACCAGTGACCCTTGATATTGCTGTAATAGCCAGACTACAGAATCTCATACTAATATATTAGCTGCCTGTGACCTTGAAACTATATATCCTACAGCTTCTCAAGTTAGCATAATAGATGCCATGTGTTCTTTAAAGTTAACTTAATATCCAATATGATAGCATGTCTACCTAATATAATAGGTGCCCTGTGGACTTAAACATATAATATTTGTAATATGACATCTTTATACCATCTATATCCTGTGCCCTTAGTACTAATATTATATCCATGCTGTAGGATCTAAAACTAGTATAAGGGTTGACTTGTGGCCTGTAATGTTAATATGATAAATGTATTGCATTCTTTAAAATTAATACAATACCTGTTCTGTGTCCTCTGATATTTATGTAATATCCATAATATAGCATCTAAAATTAATATAATAGCTGTCCTGTGACTATTAATATTCATACAATATCCATGCTATAAAATCCAAAACTATTGTAATAATTGATCTGAATCCTTTTATAGAAAAATAATATCCATACGTAACATCTCAAGCAAATAGAATAGCTGCCCTGTGACTATTAATAGTAATGTAATATCTGTATTACAGCATCTTAAATTAATACAGTGGATACCTTGGGCCTTTGATATTAATGTACTATCCATGCTATAGAATCAAAACCTAACATAAAATGTGATATGTAGCCTTTATTTAATGTAATATCTCTACTTAAACAGTTTAAACTAATGTAATATATGTCCTGTAACCTTATATCCTAATATGATATCCATATTATTGTATCCAAGGCTAGCATAATAGCTGATGTTTGAACTTTAATATTAATATAACATGTTTACTGTACAGTGTAAAAGTAACATATTATCTAGTCCTCTGGCTTTCATTATTAATTTAAATCCATACCTCAGCATCTAAAACTAATAACTTCCCTGTGGCCTTTAATGCTAATGTAATATTCATATTATAGCATGCAAAACTAATGTAATAGTGTCTCGATGCCTTTTAATGTAAATATAATCTTCATAGAATAGCATCTGAAACTAATATAATTGCTGCTAGACTTCAATGTTAGTCAAATATCCAGTTCTCTGGCCTCTAAATCTAATATAGCAACTGCCCTCTGGCCCTTATTCTTGATATGATATCCATATTATATCATGGAATATTGATAGTTGCTCTGTGGCCTTTAACATTAATACCTTGCATATGGTCACATCTAACACTAATAAAATAGCTGTGTTGTGACCTTCAATACTAATATAATGCCCATACTATAACATAAACATAACAACTGCCCTGTACCTTTTAATATAGATACAGTATGCATACTACAGCATCTTACATTAATATATGTCCTGTGGCCTTAATAGTAATATGTAGCCAGACATTAGTACCTCAAACTGATGAAATAGCTGCCTTTGACCTTTAACATCAATGTAACACCCATACTTTGCTATCTAAATATTAATATTATAGCTGCCATATGTCTTTTTATACTAATATTTTACACATGAGAATAACATTGAAAATTAACATAATGGTTGTCTTCTGGCCTTTGCATTAAAGTAATATTGATGCAATATCATAGCTCATATAATAGTTGAACTTTGGCCTTTAGTATTAATATATCATGTATACTACTGCATCTTGTACTAACATATTAGCTGTCCTGTGGCCTTTAATATTAATATAAAATCCTTGCATAACCATATGATCCAATATCTGCTCTGTGGCCTTAAATAATATGTAATATACTTCTTAAACTGATGTGATAACTGTCATATGGACTTCAGTATTAATGTAACATTTATACTATATCATCATGACTGAACTGTGATATTTAATATTAACATAACCATAAAGACTGGTTTTCCTTTGCTTCATTTTTGGGTTTTGTTACCAGGAATTGAACCCCCGAACCACATTTTTTGCTCTTTTTTGTTTATTATTCTTTTTTTTTTTTTTTTTGAGACAGGGTCTTGTGAAGTGACTTAGTACTTAGCTAAGTTGCTGAGGTTGACTTTGGAACTTGTGGTTCCTCCTACCTTAGCCTCCTGAGCCACTGGGGTTACAGACCTGTGCCACTGCATCCAACTCTGCTAGTATGCTTTTAAAACTAATATCATAGTCACACTGTGACCTTTAATACTAATATAATATGCAATCTATACCATCTAATAGTGATATGATAGCTGCCCTATAGTCTTTAATAGTAATATTATATTCATACCATAGTATCTACAATTAATATAATAGGTACCCAGGACTTTATACTAGCATGATATCAATACTATATCATTGAATATTAGTGTAATAGCTGCCCTGTGGACATAAATACTAATATAATATCCACATTATAGCATTTTAAACAAACACAATAACTGAATGTAGGACTATAATACTAATGAAATATGTGTACTATAGCATCTTAAAATACTGTAAGAGATGCCCTGTAGCATTTAATATTAGTATGAATACATATTGTGACCTTAAAAGCTGAAGAAATAGCTGCCTTGTGGCCTTTTAATGCTACATAATATCCATACAGTAGCATCTAAAACTCATAAAATAGCTGTCCTGTAGACTTTATGGCTAATGCAATATGCATAAGGTAGCCTATAATATAATTGCTATCCTGTGGCATTTAATATTAATATTATATCCACAATGTGACCTCTAAAACTAATATTACAGTTGTTCTGTGGCCTTTAATATTAAAAATGTATCAAAACTTGCTCCCTGAACATGAAATAGTAGCTTCCCTATGATCTTTTAATACTATACTATGTAGTACATCCATTCTATAGCAATTAGAGTTAATATAATAACTTGCCTATGACCATATTAATATGATAGCCAATCTAAAATAATGTAATTGCTCCCTTGTGACCAGTAATACTTACATGATATGCAAAATATGGTGTCTACAACTAATAAATAGCAGTCTACAGGCTATTAACACTTATGTAATGTATATATTCTTAAGTAATATAGTAACTGCATTGTTGTCTTTAATGCTAATATATTATTCATCCTATAAACTCTGAAACTAATACTATAGCTGCCCTGTGAACTTTATTATCAGTAAACTATCCATACTGTAGCATCTAAGAGAGACATAAGAGCTAAATTGTGGCTGTTAATATTGGAATAATATCCACACCATAGCATGTAAAGCTAATAACTGCCCTGTAGTTTTACTATTATCAAGACATCCATATTATAGCATGTAAAATTAATATGCTAGATTCCCTGGAGCCTTTAATGTTAATATAATATACATGACATAGCCTCCAAAACTAATGAAATAGCTACCTGGCAGCCTTTCACACTAAAATGATAATCCATGTTTCATGTGTACTGTGCTTAATTATTAATGTCATTTCCATACTATAAGAAACTAATATAATATATGACCTGTGGCTTTTAATGCTAATAACCACCTAAAGCTAATATAACAGCTGCCACATGCCCTTTAATAATAACATAGTAAAATAACCATAGTTTAGCAAGTAAAATTAATATAACTTATTTGGGTTATAATACTATTTTGATATCAGTAGCATGTAAAATTAATATCATTACTTCCCTGTGGCCTTTTATGTTAATATGATATCCATACTATAACATCCAAATCTAATATAAAGTCTGCCTTGTGCATTTGTAGAAAATGATAATCCATTTTACATGCCTGTGGCCTTATTGGGAACATGATGTCCATATTATAGTATCAAAACTTGATAAAATTTCTGCCTGGTCAATATCCACTCTGCTTGCCGAATGTTCACATGTATTCAGAAGGCATTTATCTGGCTCTATTGCAGGCATTCTAAAGAGCAGGGAAGTATCTAATAAAGCCCCTTCATGGAGCTTATGCTTCTAGCAAGACAGAGGTGTGTAGTGGGTGAATCACCAATTAGGTCAGTGCTCTACCACTGAGCTACTTCCCCAGCCCTGATCTCTTTTAATTATTGTTTTAGATAGGAGCTCTCTAAATTGCCTAGTCTGACCTAGAACTTGGAAATACTTCTCCCTCAGCTTCCTGAGTCACTGGGATTTCCACCATGTACCACCATGACCAGCTGGAAACATTTGTAAGTCATGTTTACTAAGTAAAACGTATGTAGAATATAATGTGCCAATTTTAGTGTTGAGTTCTATGATTTTTTTTTTTTGGTACTGGGGATTAAACACAGGGTTCTGTACCACTGAGCTACATCCCCAACACTTTTTATTTTTTATTCTGAGACAGGATCTCACTATGTTGAAGAGGCTGGCCTTCAAATTTTCAATCTTCTTCCTCAGCCTCTTAAGTGACTGGGATTACAGGCATGTGCCACTGCATGCGTCCTACATAATATTTTCTTAATGAGATCTCTTCTCTTTTTCCAGCTACACTACTGGAAATTGAACCCAGGGACAATGTACCACTGTGCTACATCACTATCTGTTTTTACTTGTTTATTTTGAGGCAGGGTTTCCTAAATTGCTGAGGCTGATCTTGAACTTGCAATCCTTTTGCCTCAGCCTGCTGAGTGACTGGGATTACAGGTGTGTGTCACCATGCCCAGCTAATATCCTAATATTATTATTTTTAATCTTTTTTATTTTATCTGTTGCATAAGGAGTTCATTTTATTTATTCTGAAGGTGGAAAAAACATTTCTATAGAAAATAGTGGCATAATATATTATTAACAACTAGAAACAGCTCAAGTGTATAATAGTTATAGAATGAATAAGGAAGCATCAGAATCATATACAACAAATAAAAAGGCAAATATGGAAAAAAGTAGATTCATGGTTTTTGTATTTATTTTATTTTTTTGTGGTGCTGGGAATAAAACCCAGGGCCTCATGTGTATTAGGCAAGCAATCTACCACTGACCTACACCCTAAGCCCTCATGATAACTTTTGCATAAATAAAATGACAGTAGTAAAACTCCTAATAATATTTATCCATTTTTAGTTGCCAGTGGATCTTTATTTTTATTGATTTATTAATGTATGGTGCTGAGAATGAAACTCAGGGCCTCACACATACTAGGCAAGCACTCTGCCACTGAGCCACAACCCTAGCCCCTATCCATCGATTTTTGCAAAGAACTGTGTGTGTTTGAAAGGTTAAAATTTCAAGTCATACTTCACTATTTTTTCTTTAACTTAGTAGATTGTTATTTTAAGGGTGAAGGTGTAGCATAGAAAGGAGGTACTATAAGTTCCTTAACAACTAGGCCAGTTTGAAGATGACTCTGTGGTATTCTAGGAAGGAAGACAGATGATGCATCCTCTCAAGCTGGCTGTCTGGAAGTGAAGCCTCAATACCCTACTTGCTAGTGGGACCTCATTCCAGTCAAAGAAAACTATTCAAGGCTTCCCATTTTGCTTCAGTGAAATAGCCTTTTGTATCTCAATCTTTTGAAGTCAGCTGACCTACCTCTATTACCATGCCACAGTTAGAGTCAGATTTTCTTACAGGATGTTTTATCATAATGAAGAACACAGATTTATTGAACCCTATATTACAGGATGCCAAAGATGCCTGGAGAAGATGGTTGATATTAAACAACAAGCTCTTTAATATTAACTGAAAATAGAAATGCAGATATTGTTGGTAAAGATACTCTGTGTTTTCTTTAGGCATTTTCTGTGATAGGATGGGTGAAGTATTTTAGAGTTTTGATTTCCTTCTTACTTGATTTATGGCTAGAAAAACAGCAAGACATTTATTTTATTTAAGTTTTTGCAGTTTTGTGTGCTCTGCCTAGCTCTTCAGGACAGTGGGCAGGTGCTCTACTGCTGAGCTACATCCTAATCCCAAGGTGTTTTTTAAAATGTGGGCAGGAAAA